>NW_028155361.1:0-32340 GCF_963514095.1 Eutrigla gurnardus | reverse complement strand
GCATGGCCTCCATCGGGTGAAGGACCAGAGGTGTTGAGGCCATATGGTGATGGGCCAGCTGCCTTGCCTACGTCAGGTGATGACCCAGAGGTGTTGAGGTCATACAGTGATGGGCTGGGTGTATGGCCTCCATAGAGTGATTGACCTGGGGTGTTGAGGCCATACAGTGGTGGGCTGGGTGTATGGCCTTGGTAGAGTGATGGACCAGAGGTGTTGAGGCCATACGGTGAAGGGCTGGGTGTATGGCCTCCGTAGGGAGATGGACCAGAGGTGTTGAGGCCATACGGTGAAGGGCTGGGTGTATGGCCTCCGTAGAGTGATGGACCAGAGGTGTTGAGGCCATATGGTGATGGGCTCGGTGTATGGCCTCCGTAGGGAGATGGACCAGAGGTGATGAGGCCATACGGTGATGGGCTAGCTGTATTGCAACCGTAGGGTGATGGACAAATGGTGCCTCCTTTGGTAGAGCTATCATAAAATTACATTGAACCATAAATGACATTTCTGTAAACACAAATTGCCCAGAATAGATATGACAAATAACTACAAAAAACTGACTGAAATGACTGGCATAGACATAAAAGAAGGGTAGACACTGCCTTGACAACTGGGGCTGTACATCACCTATGGTGGGAGCCATGTTTTGGAGGTGAAGCCTGGAGGTAAAGACAAACCCTGCCCCTGGAATCAAAACACCGACCCGAGTGCCCCAACCGTTGCTACTGGCTGACTCACTCACGCACAGCTACCTCCACAATATGGCCGCAGCCTGAACGCTCCCATTGGCTGACTCACGCATGGAGGTGCGGTATCGCCAATGGGGATGCACCGATCTCAAATTTGCATGGCCGATTCCGATTTCTAGTTGATCGATCTGTGCATTACTAATCTCCAAAATATGGTGGCAGCCATGATTAACGCATCGCTCCAATTAACTACAGCAGCCAAAGCAGCGTCTGTTCTTTTTATGTATATGATGGCTGGTACCAATAATGAAAATAAATGTACTATGACCAAAATCTGCTATATTTATAATCATTTTATACTTTAAAACATGGTGCCCTCTCATGTCAATAGTGGAAATAGCTGATCTACCAGCTCACAATGTGTTGTGCCACGAGAGCTTGTAGAGTGGCTATTTCCATTGTTTGTGAAAAGACTTGAAAATCTATAAACACTTTTCAACAGATTAATTTAAACAGATGAATGTAAATGATTCTGACCATTATGCAAAAATAATGACAAAATAATGGGAAATCATTTTCATCAGGGCCCACAAGTTCAAAACTTTTAATCCCTTAATCCAAGTGGATACAGATGTTGATTTTGGGTCATAAAAATATGTTTTAAGTAATACTTGTATTTGTCATTCATATACTATTTACTAAAATAATTCTATGATCACAGATTGGATAAAAAAAAGTTATCCTAATGCTGTTTTTTTGGTTTTGAACTTCGCCAAATCTGATTGGATAATGATTAAAAGTTTTGAACTCGTGGGCCCAGGCGATAATTATGACAAGCCTACCCATTGGGTGGTGGGCCAGCGGCGTTGTGGCCTGTTGCATGTCCCCCGTCAGGTAATGGATTCAGCGCTGGGATTTTCTCGCCATGTTCAGACAGTGGGCTCCTATCTATTATAATAGTGTCAGACCCTGACGTAGAATGTGATGGCTCATCAGCTTTTAACATATCTAAAAAGGACTTCTGTGGAGGTGGGTGGCCTTTTGGCGCCTTAGCCTGATCTACCCCTGAAATATATTCAACAGTGGCCCTATAAAATTTCCCATCTGACCACTTTGCTAAAACAGGATCTCCTGATCTAAGATCTTGCAGCTGGACAGGAGCCTCATCTCTTGCCAAAATGTCAGATCCTGTAAAGATTTTGGCAGTATAGCCATCCTCCCATCTGATGAATGCAAAACACCCTGAGAAAGAGAGAGAGAGAGCGAGAGAGAAAATGTTAAAGGATAACTACCGTTTTTTACAACCTGGACCTTATTTCTGGCAAAATATATGGTCATGTACTCACCCAGATAACTTTGGTGTCATTCGGCGTCGTTCGGACGAAATTAGATCCAGTGTAGCGGCGATATATCCATATAATGGGAGAGACGGGGCAGCGACACACAGCCTCTTTATAACAGATTATCTGCCACGAAACTAGTTTATTTCATCAATATTTTGTCATGATATGCTAGCGCTATTAGCCTCTGAGTCCGGGCTCGTCCGTTATCAACATCCGGGGTCAAACTAGCAGCTAGCAGCCACAGGTAAACAAGCCGCGCTGTCGCGGGTGCGCGCGCAGCTCAGAGACGAGAGCTTCCAGGTCAGCGATAGTAGAACAGCCTACACACCCCAGATGTTTACAATAGACGAGCCCGGACTCAGAGGCTAATAGCACTAGCATTTCATAACAAAATATTGATGAAATAAACTAGTTTCGTGGCAGATAATGTGTTATATAGAGGCTGTGTGTAGCTGCCCCGTCTCTCCCATTATATGGATATATCGCCGCTACACTGGATCTAATTTCGTCCGAACGACGCCGAATGACACCAAAGTTATCTGGGTGAGTAAATGATCATATATTTTGCCAGAAATAAGGTCCAGGTTGTAAAAAACGGTAGTTATCCTTTAATAATTTCTATTTAGAAACAACAATTTAGACTGGTATTTTTAGACCTCATTTGGACCATAATGTTATGATTATTAACCCTCCCACCCCATCTCTATTTGCAACGTAAAGCTTACACAACAGAAACTATACCAGTTCACAGCATTACCTCAATACTTACCAGATTGCTCATTTCGGGGAGGGGAGCTCTGCAGGTCCTTAATTTTCTGTGTGGGAACCCGTACCCTCTTTTTTACTGTTGTTTTCTTTTTGTCCATCCTGCTAATGAAGAAATCAATTTTGGATCATTATTTATAATACCAATTACAGTGTGCTAATAAATAAATAAATACAATTTATAAATATATATATATATAGGCCTACTGTGTGTGTGTGTGTTTGTGTGTGTGTGTGTGTGTGTGTGTGTGTGTGTGGTAGTAGTAGTATATACTGCTACACCTGCATGGATGTGATGTGATTATTATTGTTGTCAGGCCAGGTTCAGGTTAAACCCTTTGTAAAACATGAATGAATACAGCAAAAGAAAGACATTTAACTTTCTGTTATTGTCTAGTTTGGCAGCCAGACACAACTGAAAATTTAGGAATAAATAATTGATTTAAAAACTGCCTAAGTGCAGCCACAGTGGGTGTTTCCACACATGCTGGTGTATACAGTGATACATGGTTTCATTTTTCACCTGGTACACACATTTGATTTCACTTTGGTCCAAACGCCGAACCACTGACGGAGCGGCATGTTTCCATGACTACTGACCGGAACATGACGCGTGTGACGTCATTTTTACGCGAGTCCATAATGTAAAAATGATTCTCTAAAGTAATGCTAATCTTTACCAACAGAGACACACGTACACTGTACACAGGTACGCTGGTTATTTGTAGCGCTGCTCACTTCGTTTGATAAACGGACCGCTCCAGTTCGACTGTAGCCGAGCTAACAGAGCTAACAGGGCTAACGGCGCTAACGGGGCCTGGACTCCGGTACTTAACGTTAGCATAAGACACTCTCCATTAAGTTAGCAAACATTACGTCACGTTGACATTAACAAACTTGTGATAACGCAGTATCAGCGTTTATCATATGGCTTCAGAAGTTAATCATGTTTCTGTTTCATGTGTTTTGTAAGCATTTTCCTGGCTAAGACTAAAATGAAAACAGACGCCATTAACGTTACCTAATTCCACCTTCCAACGGACCACTCCGTCGTCACAACAGTTAAATATTTCACCTTATGTCAAAAGAATTTCTTTATTCAACTCTTCACAACGTTACGTAGTTGACCAACGAATATGGATTAGGATTCTTACCTCTCCAAGTCTCAGCGTGGCCGGGGCAAAACTTCCAGCAGCAGCAGCGGCCAACGGACATGTCTCTAACCATGAACGCCCGCGAATCTTTGGGCGCAACATTCAAGAAGATCTGTCCAATGAAATTCTGTCTTACTGGAAAACCTGCGTTGCGCATGCTCATTTCGGGGAAGAACTGACTTCATTACGTGTGGAAGAAACAGCACAGCGTCTCTGCAAGATAACGACTAAAAGTAAGTAATAGCATTAATTGTTTTGTTTTGCGAATTAACGGACTCTATTAACACACGAGGTAGGATTCTTTCAACTACAGTAACGTCACCGCGTTAAGAAACAGAGATATTAATGCCGCATTCAATGGCGCAACCATAGCTAATACATGTATGTCAGGCAGAACTCTAGTCTTTATTAAAGTTACTACAGGAATAGTTCACCCTAAAACGAAATTCAGTCATTATCGACTCACCCGCATGCTGGTGAGAAGTCCGGTGTGGTTTCTTAGTCCTCAAAGTGCACACGAAGATCGGTGCTAGCCTCAGGCAACAACAAGCCATATAACGAGGCTAAATGGCGCCTGACAGGAAAAGTCCATACAACTCCACAAAAACGTTGTAATATTCCTCCATACGGCTCGTCCGCTGCCATCCAAGTCTCCTGAAGTGGCGACATCCAGAGTTTACTCCAAACGATGTCATTTAGTACATTTTTACAGAGGACTAAGAAACCACACCGGACTTCTCTCCAGCATGCGGGTGAGTCGATAATGACTGAATTTCGTTTTGGGGTGAACTATTCCTTTACTACAACTCGCTATATATATCTTTGGTTACGAATCTCATAGACTTCAGACTCTTCAGAAAAGTCTAAACATACGGGAAGTACACGTGCATGTCAAAGAATAATTGTGAAATTGTTTGGCATAAAACACAGGTATTTACGACGGCGTATTAGGGCCACTGTCGAGAAAAAAAAAACGGAGCCGAGAGAGGTGGGCAATATTCTGAGATTAAAAGTCACAAATTTGCGAGTTTTAAAGTGGCAAATTTGCTAGTTTATTACGATGCTAACAACCGGCATGTATGCTAGCTCACTTCCCATGAATGTAGCTTTTATCTTTCTAATTAATCCATCCCGTGTGTCAATGCTTTGCTAAGGTCCTTAGGGTGATGGCTCTTGATGGTTAGTGTTGGTTAATTTTATATGGGCCAAATTGTCATCTTACGGTATGTGTGTTTGTTGATCGGGTGGTTTGGCTAAGCTAGCGGTCATAGAGGAAGTAATCACGTAGCTTGACCCGGATGTTTGCCGTTGCTATGACAACAAGTGAAAGCTACCGCTACCTTAGGCAAACTACCTGCTCAATAAACACAAATAAGATGACAATTTGGCCCATATAAAATTAACCAACAATAACCATCAACAGCCATTACCTTAAGGGCCTTAGCAAAGCGTCACACGTTGGAATGAATTAATTAGAAAGATAAAAGGGACATTCGGAAGCGAAGTTAGCTAGCATAAATGCCGGTTGTTAGCATCGTAATAAACTAGCAAATTTGCCACTTTAAAACTCGCAAATTTGCTAGTTTTAAAGTCGCAAATTTGCCACTTTAAAACTAGCAAATTTGTGACTTTTAATCTCAGAATATTGCCCACCTCTCTCGGCTCCGTTTTTTTTTTTTTTTTTCGACAGTGGCCCTAATACGCCGTCGTAGGTATACCACATTGAAACTCTGGTATTCATTCAGTAGTGATAAATTAAATTTAAGAACCTAAGCCTTGCTGTATTTGTTCTTGATAATTTATATGTCATGCTACTACATAGTTAATTATTAGATTATTTATGTAAATTATACATCATGATATTTTTATGAGTTAGTAATACAAATGAGCTTACATTTGGCCTACATTAAAGTGATGAAATTGATCATCAATGATCAATACTTTTGCTACTTTAAGAATATGATGTTAATAATTATTTTGTAGTTTGACTTCAGATTTTGAAATTGTGGTAGGGTACTTAACAGTGCAGTAGCCTAGTATTAATTAATAACTACCGGTATACAACTATATTTTTTCTGACCATGGTCTCCCTGTTTCCCCCTGCTCTTTAGTAAACAGAAAATGTGTTTTACTCTTGTGTCTGTATTTATATAGTATTGAAGTGTCAAAATGACCAGACGAAAACCTGGAAAACGATGGAGAAGGACTGGGAATGAAGAAGACCCAAAAAAACGACCAAGAAGGACTGCACAATTGGTGAGTAGCCTGGTATAGTCGTGTTGCAGCAAACTTGCAGCAGATATAATATTTAATACCTTATTTTCCTCCCTGCAGTCATCCCTCCCTGCAGCCACCACTGTTCATGTGGAAACTGATCAGCAGTATTTAGGTAAGTTATGAAATGTGTGTGTGCGTGTGTGTGTTTTTTATGTTCAAAAGCCATCTTCTCTGCTGTTTGACCTGTTTTAGCCACACCCAGTCCCAAGTACAGAGGAGAGAGATATCCTGAACACAGTTAAATAGAATGCAGTTCACAGTTGGTCAAACCAAGCAATGCAATATTGCTTTCTCTCATCCTCATTACAGTAGCACATGTGAAGAATGAAATGTGAGTTATCTCAGCATGTATAATTAATGTTTTTTGAACCTTTCATCATCATCTAAGTTAAGGCTGTTAATAACATAAGGCCATGATCCTTTTATATAGGTCACCGCGCTGCTGTGGCATTCTACTCATTATTGGCATTGTCTGTCACTGTCAGCCTGTATCATATATATCCTTCCAAACCCTGTCCATTTACTCATTCACCTGAGGTCCCACAATTTCTCATTGTTATTTGTGGGCGCATGGCGTCTGTCCGACTTCCCATTTCTCCGACCATACATTTCTTAATTTTTACGTCCATTAGTCCGACTCTCTATTATCCGACTACCCAAAATTTCGACTTCCCATTTCTCCGACCATACATTTCTATATTTTTTTGTCCATTAGTCCGACCTCCCATTTCCCCGACCTAAGTATGCCCGGTGTTACGACTCCCAGTAATTACGACAGTGTATTAGACCGACTAATCCGGCCCAGAAGCAGGATAGACTGAGATATCAACTTGTATTTTGACGGCGCCACAGTGTAGTCAAAAGTGCGTGGGTCCTGCTCCTGTTCCTTTTATTTTTTAAGACATGTGCACAGATGTGATACAGTCAGTGAAAGCTTAATTAATAAACACAAAGTCTCGGCATCCGAAGGAGGAGATGCCTTGAACTGGAAGCAGACCGTGGTGGATTTCAATCACACACTGTTGCAACTTTAGAAACTTTTATCCAGGAAAAAAAAAGACTTACAAACACGGACCAAAACGGCTCCATAATACGCACAAAAATCCAAAAGAAACTAAAGTTAAAAAAAATAAAATTATAATCTCTGCATGACATTTTGTTCAGTGAAATCCACAGACAAGGCGGCTGCAGAAGTAGGGCGTCAGTTTATTTTGAAAAGTGCTGGGGACAATAACCATATACTGGAGTTTGTTTTGAGGGGTGCTGGGTAGGCTGTTCCGTTAGTTTTGACTTTTGTTAACACTAGAGGTGACCCCGAATAGTCGTTGATTGGATTCGGAGGAGTCTCATTCACACCGATCACCCGGGGGATCCCAGCCACTGCGTGGAACGCTTGGTGGACCTGGCGGACCTCGTCTCGTGTGGTGGGCATCTTTATGTGGGTCCGGGCACGACGCAGGAGAATCGGTGTCACAGCTGCCACACTCCGTGACACCGATGCCTTGCTGAGGCCGGTGCCGTCCCCCACCACCTCCAGGAAGCTCCCCACTGCGTAAAAACGCAGCGCAGTCAGGAGCTGCACCTCCGGGCTGAGGGCAAAATTGCAGCGGGTTGCTCTCTGGATGTGTGGAGACAACAGAGTGATCAGCCGTTGGATCTCCGCACGGGCCAGCCGGTAGGCTACTTTGCCTCACCAGCCCGGTCTGACAGCACGTCCAGTGGGGAGAAGTGCTGATGCACGTATGCATTTATGGAAACCGTCTGGCTTCGCGCACGGCGACGCTGTTGGTTCGCCGCGAGAATGTGCTGTATTGCAGCCATGGACTTTGGCTTTTTCTTTACTTTGTTTTTTTATGTGTAGTACTATAAACTCATATATGCAGATGTGTGTGGAAAACTTAAACCTGTAATTCAATGAAACGTTTTTTGTTTTTTTTTGCGCATTACAACATTGAGAATTGTTTGTTCTTGTGGTTAATTGTAATATCCATTACTAGTATGATCATGTTTTTGTTTAAAATAGGGTCTGTGAATATCATTTCCTCATTTATTGATGCAGTCATTTGGGTACTTAATGAAACAAAATGCCTTGAGTCCATATTTATGTTTCTTCAGTACCTATGGCTGATGGTTTGACTAATTTTAAATAAAATATTGCCCACCCCTGTGTTATTACAGTAACACTGGTGCACGTTGTGCGCAAATGATGCGCTGAGGTCCGGGTTGTTAGCGGAGCTGTCCATGGTGCTGATCGGCCTCTATGACGATGCGTCGCACAACAGGGCCAGGCTGCCTGGTGGAGGTGAAGAAGGCTAGCGAGGAGCTGGAGATAAACATGCGGGGATGGGTTATCATGATGAAACAAATGTTCGCCACCGTGTGTGACAGCAGAGATGAGGAGTTTGCCGCGAGTGCTGGTTGGATAAATCGTTTCCTCCGCCGCAACAACTTCACTTGCAGAAGACGAACAACTATTGACCAGAAGGATGCCAGAGAATTCACCGAGAAGCTGGAGAAGTTTGTGACATTTTCATCCCGGATTTTTGAGAGGAAGGAATTAAACGCCTGGTCCAAATAAACGCCTGGTCTGTTAAGTGATTGAAACAAATAAACGCCCCGGCTATTATTTGGTATTTTACGGTATGCATTAGTGTGTTTTACTATTGTGCATTTCCTTTTGCTGCAATAAACATTTGCTTATAAATCGTGATACAATGGAAACTGGTAAAAACAAACGTGTAAAATTACAGAAAGGAGTGTCAGGCTGGGAAGTGAAGTTTTGCTTAGAGGGAGAGAGAGCGGGAGACTGTTACTGAGTTTTATATGTTAACATCTGATTTGTCAGTGATTTATGATGCTGTGGTTTTAAGGAAATTATATAACAACCTCTGAGACCCATTGTAGCGTATACGCTACAAATAATCATGTTTTCTTTAGAGCGTCACAACTCCGTAATGGTTTACGCTAGAAAGATGCGGGTTATTTCCTCTTAAACTAGAGAAACGGGGCTAAACAACGGTACCCTGCTTGCCCATGTGAGCGATTTATTTCTGACAACAAAACGAATGCGTAAAGTTGTAAAGATGTGACTAGATGTCTCCTTGTTTCCGCGGCGCATTTCTCCGTTGTGTTTATGTATATCGATCATTGTTTTTATCCGCCATCTAGCCAAAGTCCATGGCTGCAATACAGCACATTCTCGCGGCGAACCAACAGCGTCGCCGTGCGCGAAGCCAGACGGTTTCCATAAATGCATACGTGCATCAGCACTTCTCCCCACTGGACGTGCTGTCAGACCGGGCTGGTGAGGCAAAGTACCGGCTGCCCCGTGCGGAGATCCAACGGCTGATCACTCTGTTGTCTCCACACATCCAGAGAGCAACCCGCTGCAACTTTGCCCTCAGCCCTGAGGTGCAGCTCCTGGCTGCGCTGCGTTTTTACGCAGTGGGGAGCTTCACATTTAAACCATGACTGTGAATCTCCTTCGCCTCGAGCCTTTCCAAACTGACCCAGAGCCGGTTCGGTCCAAAGTCGGAATTCTGGATGGTCGGATTAAACCCTGGTCGGAATACAGAGATTATTTTGGTCGGAGCAATGGGCAGTCGGACCAATGGGGCCTAGAAAAGTCGGATTAATGGGTAGTCGGAGAGATGGGCGGTCGGACTTTTGGGCCGTCGGACTGACGTATGCTCCCCGTTATTTGTGTGTTGTGTTGTGTTGTGTTGTGTTGTGATGAGTTACATTCAACACTGGATTATGTGTCACAAAGACAGAGAGAGATGTAAACATAAACTGCTTCAATGTGATCAAGATGTGGGCAAAAAAGAATATGCATCCCATTACCTGCATTTGTATAATGTGTTCCATTTATGTCAACTTGCCTCCTGTGTTTTACGCGTTCTCTTTTCCCTTTTTTTTTTTTTTTTTTTATATTTTGAGTTTCTTGCAAGAAAGTTTCTCACAAGAAATCTGTTCTTTGCTAATTGATGAAAAATGTAATTTAAGCAACATCCGACTCTTTCAATATTTTCAAGAGGGTCCTGATCCATGTGTGTCCTCTTCTCTGTGTCAGGAGGTAGCAGCAGGGGAACACAGCAGTGGGGGGTGCCTACTGGAGGAGCCCAAAATGCTGCACTTCAAGGGGAACATGTCCAACCTCCAGGTGTCCATGCAGGATGTACCACACTCACTCTGGAACATCAAGATTCTCAGCACCTACCTGGTACACACACCCTCTGTCTGTCTGTCTGTCTGTCTGTCTGTCTGTCTGTCTGTCTGTCTGTCTGTCTAATGATGTACAGTATATTTTGTCACTGAGCAGATCCTGCTAAAATATGACAAAAACATTTGAGTGTAAGGAAGTGATATACAGGCTGAGATGATATAGGATTTGCATTGTGACAAGATGTTTTTTTACCCTTAATGATTTTTATTCTATTTTATTACCAGCGCAAGGAAGCGTGGAGAGTATTTCAACTGTTGAGTCTTCCGATGAAGAACCATCTTCCAGATCAGCCTTCAGAGATCCTCCTGATAGCCTAACAACTGAACTACACGGCAATGCTGAGTATGATCCATCTCAATCATTCGAGGAAGCTCCCCCTGATGTGGAGGATTGGACTCATGATGATGGACATATGTTCAGTGAGGGATTTGGAGAGGGTTTGAGTGAGGTGTGTGCAGAAGAGTCAAATTTCAAGGACACAACAGACAAACCATTATATGACAATGCATCAATAACTGTGGCAGAGTGCCTTTTGATCATTATGGCTTATGTAAACTGTCATAAAGTAACTGATAAGGCCCTTGGTGATTTGCTTAAAATGTTCAAGTTGCTTTGTCCCAATAATCTGAATACAGACTGCTTAAACAGTGTACAAAAGTTCAAAGACTTTTTTTTCTCCCACTCTACATCATCCCCTATTGTATTGCATAAATATTGCAGTAATTGTTTTGGGTCATTAGAAGGTGAACAATTACAATGTCTGTCTTGTGGGATCAGTGTGTCAGAAGAAAGATCCTCATCCTTCATAGAGGTTCCAATTGAGGCTCAAATAAGGTCATTGTTTCTCAAGCCAGGTTTTCAGGAGAAGCTTAACTTTAGATTAAGCAGGAAGAAGACAGATCCTAAAAACATTGAAGATATATATGATGCCGAAGTTTACAAACAGCTTGTAGATGGGGGTGGTCCTCTTAGTGACCCTAAAAACATCTCACTTACTTGGAACACAGATGGGGTACCTATATTCAAATCGTCCAAGTTTTCAGTGTGGCCTTTTTATTGTATCATCAATGAATTGAGCTTCATGGAACGCACAAAAAGAGAGAATATGATATTTGCTGGACTTTGGTACGGAGATTCAAAACCATCCATGGTTACATTTCTTAGACCACTAAGTGACACACTGAGTAAACTTGCAGAAAATGGAATTATTGTTCAACCTGCAGAGTTGACACCTGAACCTTTTGTGTGTAAAGTGCTCACCATTGCTGGAACATGTGACTTGCCCGCTAAAGCATTAGTCCTTAATTCAGTGCAATACAATGGGAAATTTGGATGTCATAAATGTGAGCAGCCAGGAGAGACTGTGAGGACAGGGGAAAGGGGACATGTCCATGCATTTCCATACCAACAGAGGGATCCAAAAGGGCCACTGCGCACAAATGAAAAGTTTGCTCTTGATATGAAAAAGGCAAATGAGACCAAAACCACTGTTAAAGGGGTGAAGGGTCTCTGTTGGCTTAGCAAACTTAAGAGTTATAACCTTATCAAAGGCACTGCTATAGATTACATGCACTCAGTCCTTCTTGGAGTAATGCGCCTTTTGATGGTTCTGTGGTTTTCTACAGAGTTTTCTCGTCAGCCCTTCAGCATGGCAAAAAATGCCAAAGAAATTGACAGGCGATTTCAGGATATCTCTCCTCCCTCCTCAACTCGATATCCTCGATCAGTGGCATCTCACAGAATGTTTTTTAAAGCATCAGAATATCGGGATCTTTTGATCTTCTATGGACCTGTTGTTTACCGTGGAATTCTTGCAACACTGTACTACAATCACTTCCTTCTACTAAGTGAAGCCATTTTCATTTTGTTAATGGAATCCATATCAGTTGAACAGATTGATCATGCAGAGAAACAACTGTGGAACTTTTGTTCTCAAATGGCTGATCTCTATGGTGAGCGGTATGAAACTGCAAATGTACACCTTCTCGTGCACCTAGCAGACAGTGTCAGGGCCCTTGGTCCATTATGGACTCATTCATGTTTCCATTTTGAAGACAAGAATGGCTATTTGTTAAGGCTCATACATGGCACTCAAAATATACCTATGCAGATGGTCCATGCAGTCAAACTTGTGCAGTCTATTCCTGTTGTTATTTCACAAACCATAAAGCCAGGGAATGCCATAGCTGAATTTTACACACGGATGACTAAAGATGATAGTTTCTGTCAGGAAAACAATGATTTGTGTAGGACTAAACTATATGGAGCATCTAGTGAACTTCAACTAGACACAGTTCACCTCACGGCATTGGAAAGACATGCTGGTCACTGCATCAATTCTAAAACAGTAAGGATCTTTCACAGGGCACAAGTTAAGAGAAATTATCTCACATCAAAACACTATGGCAAAGGCAATAGAAGAAATAATTTTACAGTTGTTTTTTCTAGTGAAGGACAAACAAAGTATGGACAGATTGAGTTCTTCTTTACCACAGAACAATCATGTGCCAAATGGGCCCTTGTTCATGAATTCAAAGGTGCAGGTTTTTCTTTGCTGCAAGATAGTGTAACAAATGGTTCATGCAATCATGTTGTTCCCCTATTGGAAACCTCTGCCAATACAGTAGTTTCCTTGGACCATATATTGGGTAAAGTTGTTTTCCTTGACTTGACATCTATGCCTGGCATTGTGTTTGCAGCTCATTTCCCAAACACACTTGAAAAGTTTTAACCCATTAAGACCTGAACTGGCCTAATGCTGCATTCCAGATACATGGCACACCACTCGCCCAAGTTGCAAAGTGGGAAATCTCGCAGCTCGCACAGCTGCGAGATTTCCCACTTTGCAACTCGGGCGAGTGGTGTCCCATGTATCTGGAATGCAGCATAAGAAGCCACAAATCGAATGATTGATCATTGAAATAACATGCTCTGAAAATGCACACGGCCCACCCATCTGACCACTTGCTGTGAATGCTTTGTAGAATTAGAAGGCATCTTTGAATCGGCCTTGATTTATCATGAACCTATATTGGATGCAACAAAGTGTGTGGTTGCAAGATGAATTTCCTCTACTGTATTATCAGGGTGATTCGAATGATAATTAAAACTGTATGTGCTCTATTATGTGTTACACTTCCCAAGACTCTTTTACTGCTCTATACAATAGAGCTTTGCTCTGAATTCTGTCAAAAAAACAACTGTATTCATCTACATATCATCTACACTACTGTCAGAAAACAAGTTAATTAAATTAACAGCACAATGTTAACATCTAGAAAGTTCACACATTTTAAAAAGTCTCAAAAATGTGTCTTGTGTAAATAAACAATATATCTCATAAATTATTTGCCTGAATTGATTACTCAAAATTTGGCATGAGATATGATTGAGGTATAATATTAAATCATGTGTTAAATTGAGACTCATTTGAGAGCTTGCACTACTCTCATTTTTCTTTTTGGTGAGATGCTAGAAAAGAGACAACTGTAAGAGAATCTGAGAACTCAAACAGTGAGCAGTGAGAGACAGAACCATGTGTATTTCTCACTGAGACATAACTGAGATAGTGCTTCCAAGTAAGGATATCAAATTGAGACACATTTGAAAGCAGCACAATATGTCTCATCTTTCTCTTAGCTGAGATCAGGAAAAGAGACAGCTATGAGAGAATTTTGAGAACTCGCACAGTGCTCACTGTGAGACTTATTTCTCAGGAGAGGCATTTGAGAAGAATGAGAAAACCAGTTTGGTCTCGATTAGTGCTCATTTATATCTAGGAGATGTAAATGTGACATAAAGGAGATCTCATCTTCAATTTTGCTTTGCTATGGGATGCAGCTTATTTGACAACTGACACAGCAATAGTGGTTAAAATGTGTGTTACCTGCAAATAACAGCTTAAAAGCCTCTTCCCTGCGTGAACAGCTATTACAGCCTTTTCACCACATTAAACTTGTAAAAGCATTGTTTTGCACTTATTTGATGTTTAGACGCCATTTTGTGTTCAAAGACACTGGAATCACATTGAAACGAAAGCAGATCCACTCCAGAGTGCTGTTATGACTTAAATGTGTTGATCTCGGTGGGACATTGAAGAATGCAGCTTATTTGACAACTGACACAGCAATAGTGGTTAAAACGTGTGTTACCTGCAAATAACAGCCTAAAAGCCTCTTCCCTGCGTGAACAGCTATTACAGCCTTTTCACCACATTAAACTTGTAAAAGCATTGTTTTGCACTTATTTGATGTTTAGACGCCATTTTGTGTTCAAAGACACTGGAATCACATTGAAACGAAAGCAGATCCACTCCAGAGTGCTGTTATGACTTAAATGTGTTGATCTCGGTGGGACATTGAAGAATGCAGCTTATTTGACAACTGACACAGCAATAGTGGTTAAAACGTGTGTTACCTGCAAATAACAGCTTAAAAGCCTCTTCCCTGCGTGAAACAGCTATTACAGCCTTTTCACCACATTAAACTTGTAAAAGCATTGTTTTGCACTTATTTGATGTTCAGACGCCATTTTGTGTTCAAAGACACTGGAATCACATTGAAACGAAAGCAGATCCACTCCAGAGTGCTGTTATGACTTAAATGTGTTGATCTCGGTGGGACATTGAAGAATGCAGCTTATTTGACAACTGACACAGCAATAGTGGTTAAAACGTGTGTTACCTGCAAATAACAGCTTAAAAGCCTCTTCCCTGCGTGAAACAGCTATTACAGCCTTTTCACCACATTAAACTTGTAAAAGCATTGTTTTGCACTTATTTGATGTTCAGACGCCATTTTGTGTTCAAAGACACTGGAATCACATTGAAACGAAAGCAGATCCACTCCAGAGTGCTGTTATGACTTAAATGTGTTGATCTCGGTGGGACATTGAAGAATGCAGCTTATTTGACAACTGACACAGCAATAGTGGTTAAAACGTGTGTTACCTGCAAATAACAGCTTAAAAGCCTCTTCCCTGCGTGAAACAGCTATTACAGCCTTTTCACCACATTAAACTTGTAAAAGCATTGTTTTGCACTTATTTGATGTTTAGACGCCATTTTGTGTTCAAAGACACTGGAATCACATTGAAACGAAAGCAGATCCACTCCAGAGTGCTGTTATGACTTTAATGTGTTGATCTCGGTGGGACATTGAAGAATGCAGCTTATTTGACAACTGACACAGCAATAGTGGTTAAAACGTGTGTTACCTGCAAATAACAGCCTAAAAGCCTCTTCCCTGCGTGAACAGCTATTACAGCCTTTTCACCACATTAAACTTGTAAAAGCATTGTTTTGCACTTATTTGATGTTTAGACGCCATTTTGTGTTCAAAGACACTGGAATCACATTGAAACGAAAGAAGATCCACTGTTATGACTTAAATGTGTTGATCTCGGTGGGACATTGAAGAATGCAGCTTATTTGACAACTGACACAGCAATAGTGGTTAAAATGTGTGTTACCTGCAAATAACAGCTTAAAAGCCTCTTCCCTGCGTGAACAGCTATTACAGCCTTTTCACCACATTAAACTTGTAAAAGCATTGTTTTGCACTTATTTGATGTTTAGACGCCATTTTGTGTTCAAAGACACTGGAATCACATTGAAACGAAAGCAGATCCACTCCAGAGTGCTGTTATGACTTAAATGTGTTGATCTCGGTGGGACATTGAAGAATGCAGCTTATTTGACAACTGACACAGCAATAGTGGTTAAAACGTGTGTTACCTGCAAATAACAGCCTAAAAGCCTCTTCCCTGCGTGAACAGCTATTACAGCCTTTTCACCACATTAAACTTGTAAAAGCATTGTTTTGCACTTATTTGATGTTTAGACGCCATTTTGTGTTCAAAGACACTGGAATCACATTGAAACGAAAGCAGATCCACTCCAGAGTGCTGTTATGACTTAAATGTGTTGATCTCGGTGGGACATTGAAGAATGCAGCTTATTTGACAACTGACACAGCAATAGTGGTTAAAACGTGTGTTACCTGCAAATAACAGCCTAAAAGCCTCTTCCCTGCGTGAACAGCTATTACAGCCTTTTCACCACATTAAACTTGTAAAAGCATTGTTTTGCACTTATTTGATGTTTAGACGCCATTTTGTGTTCAAAGACACTGGAATCACATTGAAACGAAAGCAGATCCACTCCAGAGTGCTGTTATGACTTAAATGTGTTGATCTCGGTGGGACATTGAAGAATGCAGCTTATTTGACAACTGACACAGCAATAGTGGTTAAAACGTGTGTTACCTGCAAATAACAGCTTAAAAGCCTCTTCCCTGCGTGAAACAGCTATTACAGCCTTTTCACCACATTAAACTTGTAAAAGCATTGTTTTGCACTTATTTGATGTTTAGACGCCATTTTGTGTTCAAAGACACTGGAATCACATTGAAACGAAAGCAGATCCACTCCAGAGTGCTGTTATGACTTTAATGTGTTGATCTCGGTGGGACATTGAAGAATGCAGCTTATTTGACAACTGACACAGCAATAGTGGTTAAAACGTGTGTTACCTGCAAATAACAGCCTAAAAGCCTCTTCCCTGCGTGAACAGCTATTACAGCCTTTTCACCACATTAAACTTGTAAAAGCATTGTTTTGCACTTATTTGATGTTTAGACGCCATTTTGTGTTCAAAGACACTGGAATCACATTGAAACGAAAGCAGATCCACTCCAGAGTGCTGTTATGACTTAAATGTGTTGATCTCGGTGGGACATTGAAGAATGCAGCTTATTTGACAACTGACACAGCAATAGTGGTTAAAACGTGTGTTACCTTCAAATAACAGCTTAAAAGCCTCTTCCCTGCGTGAAACAGCTATTACAGCCTTTTCACCACATTAAACTTGTAAAAGCATTGTTTTGCACTTATTTGATGTTTAGACGCCATTTTGTGTTCAAAGACACTGGAATCACATTGAAACGAAAGCAGATCCACTCCAGAGTGCTGTTATGACTTAAATGTGTTGATCTCGGTGGGACATTGAAGAATGCAGCTTATTTGACAACTGACACAGCAATAGTGGTTAAAACGTGTGTTACCTGCAAATAACAGCTTAAAAGCCTCTTCCCTGCGTGAAACAGCTATTACAGCCTTTTCACCACATTAAACTTGTAAAAGCATTGTTTTGCACTTATTTGATGTTTAGACGCCATTTTGTGTTCAAAGACACTGGAATCACATTGAAACGAAAGAAGATCCACTGTTATGACTTAAATGTGTTGATCTCGGTGGGACATTGAAGAATGCAGCTTATTTGACAACTGACACAGCAATAGTGGTTAAAATGTGTGTTACCTGCAAATAACAGCTTAAAAGCCTCTTCCCTGCGTGAACAGCTATTACAGCCTTTTCACCACATTAAACTTGTAAAAGCATTGTTTTGCACTTATTTGATGTTTAGACGCCATTTTGTGTTCAAAGACACTGGAATCACATTGAAACGAAAGAAGATCCACTGTTATGACTTCAATGTGTTGATCTCGGAAGGACATTGAAGAATGCAGCTTATTTGACAACTGACACAGCAATATTGGTTAAAATGTGTGTTACCTGCAAATAACAGCTTAAAAGCCTCTTCCCTGCGTGAACAGCTATTACAGCCTTTTCACCACATTAAACTTGTAAAAGCATTGTTTTGCACTTATTTGATGTTTAGACGCCATTTTGTGTTCAAAGACACTGGAATCACATTGAAACGAAAGCAGATCCACTCCAGAGTGCTGTTATGACTTAAATGTGTTGATCTCGGTGGGACATTGAAGAATGCAGCTTATTTGACAACTGACACAGCAATAGTGGTTAAAACGTGTGTTACCTGCAAATAACAGCCTAAAAGCCTCTTCCCTGCGTGAACAGCTATTACAGCCTTTTCACCACATTAAACTTGTAAAAGCATTGTTTTGCACTTATTTGATGTTTAGACGCCATTTTGTGTTCAAAGACACTGGAATCACATTGAAACGAAAGCAGATCCACTCCAGAGTGCTGTTATGACTTAAATGTGTTGATCTCGGTGGGACATTGAAGAATGCAGCTTATTTGACAACTGACACAGCAATAGTGGTTAAAACGTGTGTTACCTGCAAATAACAGCTTAAAAGCCTCTTCCCTGCGTGAAACAGCTATTACAGCCTTTTCACCACATTAAACTTGTAAAAGCATTGTTTTGCACTTATTTGATGTTTAGACGCCATTTTGTGTTCAAAGACACTGGAATCACATTGAAACGAAAGCAGATCCACTCCAGAGTGCTGTTATGACTTAAATGTGTTGATCTCGGTGGGACATTGAAGAATGCAGCTTATTTGACAACTGACACAGCAATAGTGGTTAAAACGTGTGTTACCTGCAAATAACAGCTTAAAAGCCTCTTCCCTGCGTGAAACAGCTATTACAGCCTTTTCACCACATTAAACTTGTAAAAGCATTGTTTTGCACTTATTTGATGTTTAGACGCCATTTTGTGTTCAAAGACACTGGAATCACATTGAAACGAAAGCAGATCCACTCCAGAGTGCTGTTATGACTTTAATGTGTTGATCTCGGTGGGACATTGAAGAATGCAGCTTATTTGACAACTGACACAGCAATAGTGGTTAAAACGTGTGTTACCTGCAAATAACAGCCTAAAAGCCTCTTCCCTGCGTGAACAGCTATTACAGCCTTTTCACCACATTAAACTTGTAAAAGCATTGTTTTGCACTTATTTGATGTTTAGACGCCATTTTGTGTTCAAAGACACTGGAATCACATTGAAACGAAAGAAGATCCACTGTTATGACTTAAATGTGTTGATCTCGGTGGGACATTGAAGAATGCAGCTTATTTGACAACTGACACTGCAATAGTGGTTAAAATGTGTGTTACCTGCAAATAACAGCTTAAAAGCCTCTTCCCTGCGTGAACAGCTATTACAGCCTTTTCACCACATTAAACTTGTAAAAGCATTGTTTTGCACTTATTTGATGTTTAGACGCCATTTTGTGTTCAAAGACACTGGAATCACATTGAAACGAAAGCAGATCCACTCCAGAGTGCTGTTATGACTTAAATGTGTTGATCTCGGTGGGACATTGAAGAATGCAGCTTATTTGACAACTGACACAGCAATAGTGGTTAAAAGGTGTGTTACCTGCAAATAACAGCTTAAAAGCCTCTTCCCTGCGTGAAACAGCTATTACAGCCTTTTCACCACATTAAACTTGTAAAAGCATTGTTTTGCACTTATTTGATGTTTAGACGCCATTTTGTGTTCAAAGACACTGGAATCACATTGAAACGAAAGCAGATCCACTCCAGAGTGCTGTTATGACTTAAATGTGTTGATCTCGGTGGGACATTGAAGAATGCAGCTTATTTGACAACTGACACAGCAATAGTGGTTAAAACGTGTGTTACCTGCAAATAACAGCTTAAAAGCCTCTTCCCTGCGTGAAACAGCTATTACAGCCTTTTCACCACATTAAACTTGTAAAAGCATTGTTTTGCACTTATTTGATGTTCAGACGCCATTTTGTGTTCAAAGACACTGGAATCACATTGAAACGAAAGCAGATCCACTCCAGAGTGCTGTTATGACTTAAATGTGTTGATCTCGGTGGGACATTGAAGAATGCAGCTTATTTGACAACTGACACAGCAATAGTGGTTAAAACGTGTGTTACCTGCAAATAACAGCTTAAAAGCCTCTTCCCTGCGTGAAACAGCTATTACAGCCTTTTCACCACATTAAACTTGTAAAAGCATTGTTTTGCACTTATTTGATGTTCAGACGCCATTTTGTGTTCAAAGACACTGGAATCACATTGAAACGAAAGCAGATCCACTCCAGAGTGCTGTTATGACTTAAATGTGTTGATCTCGGTGGGACATTGAAGAATGCAGCTTATTTGACAACTGACACAGCAATAGTGGTTAAAACGTGTGTTACCTGCAAATAACAGCTTAAAAGCCTCTTCCCTGCGTGAAACAGCTATTACAGCCTTTTCACCACATTAAACTTGTAAAAGCATTGTTTTGCACTTATTTGATGTTTAGACGCCATTTTGTGTTCAAAGACACTGGAATCACATTGAAACGAAAGAAGATCCACTGTTATGACTTAAATGTGTTGATCTCGGTGGGACATTGAAGAATGCAGCTTATTTGACAACTGACACAGCAATAGTGGTTAAAATGTGTGTTACCTGCAAATAACAGCTTAAAAGCCTCTTCCCTGCGTGAACAGCTATTACAGCCTTTTCACCACATTAAACTTGTAAAAGCATTGTTTTGCACTTATTTGATGTTTAGACGCCATTTTGTGTTCAAAGACACTGGAATCACATTGAAACGAAAGCAGATCCACTCCAGAGTGCTGTTATGACTTAAATGTGTTGATCTCGGTGGGACATTGAAGAATGCAGCTTATTTGACAACTGACACAGCAATAGTGGTTAAAACGTGTGTTACCTGCAAATAACAGCCTAAAAGCCTCTTCCCTGCGTGAACAGCTATTACAGCCTTTTCACCACATTAAACTTGTAAAAGCATTGTTTTGCACTTATTTGATGTTTAGACGCCATTTTGTGTTCAAAGACACTGGAATCACATTGAAACGAAAGCAGATCCACTCCAGAGTGCTGTTATGACTTAAATGTGTTGATCTCGGTGGGACATTGAAGAATGCAGCTTATTTGACAACTGACACAGCAATAGTGGTTAAAACGTGTGTTACCTGCAAATAACAGCTTAAAAGCCTCTTCCCTGCGTGAAACAGCTATTACAGCCTTTTCACCACATTAAACTTGTAAAAGCATTGTTTTGCACTTATTTGATGTTCAGACGCCATTTTGTGTTCAAAGACACTGGAATCACATTGAAACGAAAGCAGATCCACTCCAGAGTGCTGTTATGACTTAAATGTGTTGATCTCGGTGGGACATTGAAGAATGCAGCTTATTTGACAACTGACACAGCAATAGTGGTTAAAACGTGTGTTACCTGCAAATAACAGCTTAAAAGCCTCTTCCCTGCGTGAAACAGCTATTACAGCCTTTTCACCACATTAAACTTGTAAAAGCATTGTTTTGCACTTATTTGATGTTTAGACGCCATTTTGTGTTCAAAGACACTGGAATCACATTGAAACGAAAGAAGATCCACTGTTATGACTTAAATGTGTTGATCTCGGTGGGACATTGAAGAATGCAGCTTATTTGACAACTGACACAGCAATAGTGGTTAAAATGTGTGTTACCTGCAAATAACAGCTTAAAAGCCTCTTCCCTGCGTGAACAGCTATTACAGCCTTTTCACCACATTAAACTTGTAAAAGCATTGTTTTGCACTTATTTGATGTTTAGACGCCATTTTGTGTTCAAAGACACTGGAATCACATTGAAACGAAAGCAGATCCACTCCAGAGTGCTGTTATGACTTAAATGTGTTGATCTCGGTGGGACATTGAAGAATGCAGCTTATTTGACAACTGACACAGCAATAGTGGTTAAAACGTGTGTTACCTGCAAATAACAGCCTAAAAGCCTCTTCCCTGCGTGAACAGCTATTACAGCCTTTTCACCACATTAAACTTGTAAAAGCATTGTTTTGCACTTATTTGATGTTTAGACGCCATTTTGTGTTCAAAGACACTGGAATCACATTGAAACGAAAGCAGATCCACTCCAGAGTGCTGTTATGACTTAAATGTGTTGATCTCGGTGGGACATTGAAGAATGCAGCTTATTTGACAACTGACACAGCAATAGTGGTTAAAACGTGTGTTACCTGCAAATAACAGCCTAAAAGCCTCTTCCCTGCGTGAACAGCTATTACAGCCTTTTCACCACATTAAACTTGTAAAAGCATTGTTTTGCACTTATTTGATGTTTAGACGCCATTTTGTGTTCAAAGACACTGGAATCACATTGAAACGAAAGCAGATCCACTCCAGAGTGCTTTTATGACTTAAATGTGTTGATCTCGGTGGGACATTGAAGAATGCAGCTTATTTGACAACTGACACTGCAATAGTGGTTAAAACGTGTGTTACCTGCAAATAACAGCTTAAAAGCCTCTTCCCTGCGTGAAACAGCTATTACAGCCTTTTCACCACATTAAACTTGTAAAAGCATTGTTTTGCACTTATTTGATGTTTAGACGCCATTTTGTGTTCAAAGACACTGGAATCACATTGAAACGAAAGCAGATCCACTCCAGAGTGCTGTTATGACTTAAATGTGTTGATCTCGGTGGGACATTGAAGAATGCAGCTTATTTGACAACTGACACAGCAATAGTGGTTAAAACGTGTGTTACCTGCAAATAACAGCTTAAAAGCCTCTTCCCTGCGTGAAACAGCTATTACAGTCTTTTCACCACATTAAACTTGTAAAAGCATTGTTTTGCACTTATTTGATGTTCAGACGACATTTTGTGTTCAAAGACACTGGAATCACATTGAAACGAAAGCAGATCCACTCCAGAGTGCTGTTATGACTTAAATGTGTTGATCTCGGTGGGACATTGAAGAATGCAGCTTATTTGACAACTGACACAGCAATAGTGGTTAAAACGTGTGTTACCTGCAAATAACAGCTTAAAAGCCTCTTCCCTGCGTGAAACAGCTATTACAGCCTTTTCACCACATTAAACTTGTAAAAGCATTGTTTTGCACTTATTTGATGTTTAGACGCCATTTTGTGTTCAAAGACACTGGAATCACATTGAAACGAAAGCAGATCCACTCCAGAGTGCTGTTATGACTTAAATGTGTTGATCTCGGTGGGACATTGAAGAATGCAGCTTATTTGACAACTGACACAGCAATAGTGGTTAAAACGTGTGTTACCTGCAAATAACAGCCTAAAAGCCTCTTCCCTGCGTGAACAGCTATTACAGCCTTTTCACCACATTAAACTTGTAAAAGCATTGTTTTGCACTTATTTGATGTTTAGACGCCATTTTGTGTTCAAATACACTGGAATCACATTGAAACGAAAGCAGATCCACTCCAGAGTGCTTTTATGACTTAAATGTGTTGATCTCGGTGGGACATTGAAGAATGCAGCTTATTTGACAACTGACACTGCAATAGTGGTTAAAACGTGTGTTACCTGCAAATAACAGCTTAAAAGCCTCTTCCCTGTGTGAAACAGCTATTACAGCCTTTTCACCACATTAAACTTGTAAAAGCATTGTTTTTGCACTTATTTGATGTTTAGACGCCATTTTGTGTTCAAAGACACTGGAATCACATTGAAACGAAAGCAGATCCACTCCAGAGTGCTGTTATGACTTAAATGTGTTGATCTCGGTGGGACATTGAAGAATGCAGCTTATTTGACAACTGACACAGCAATAGTGGTTAAAACGTGTGTTACCTGCAAATAACAGCCTAAAAGCCTCTTCCCTGCGTGAACAGCTATTACAGCCTTTTCACCACATTAAACTTGTAAAAGCATTGTTTTGCACTTATTTGATGTTTAGACGCCATTTTGTGTTCAAAGACACTGGAATCACATTGAAACGAAAGAAGATCCACTGTTATGACTTAAATGTGTTGATCTCGGTGGGACATTGAAGAATGCAGCTTATTTGACAACTGACACAGCAATAGTGGTTAAAACGTGTGTTACCTGCAAATAACAGCTTAAAAGCCTCTTCCCTGCGTGAAACAGCTATTACAGCCTTTTCACCACATTAAACTTGTAAAAGCATTGTTTTGCACTTATTTGATGTTTAGACGCCATTTTGTGTTCAAAGACACTGGAATCACATTGAAACGAAAGAAGATCCACTGTTATGACTTAAATGTGTTGATCTCGGTGGGACATTAAAGAATGCAGCTTATTTGACAACTGACACAGCAATAGTGGTTAAAATGTGTGTTACCTGCAAATAACAGCTTAAAAGCCTCTTCCCTGCGTGAACAGCTATTACAGCCTTTTCACCACATTAAACTTGTAAAAGCATTGTTTTGCACTTATTTGATGTTTAGACGCCATTTTGTGTTCAAAGACACTGGAATCACATTGAAACGAAAGCAGATCCACTCCAGAGTGCTGTTATGACTTAAATGTGTTGATCTCGGTGGGACATTGAAGAATGCAGCTTATTTGACAACTGACACAGCAATAGTGGTTAAAACGTGTGTTACCTGCAAATAACAGCCTAAAAGCCTCTTCCCTGCGTGAACAGCTATTACAGCCTTTTCACCACATTAAACTTGTAAAAGCATTGTTTTGCACTTATTTGATGTTTAGACGCCATTTTGTGTTCAAAGACACTGGAATCACATTGAAACGAAAGCAGATCCACTCCAGAGTGCTTTTATGACTTAAATGTGTTGATCTCGGTGGGACATTGAAGAATGCAGCTTATTTGACAACTGACACTGCAATAGTGGTTAAAACGTGTGTTACCTGCAAATAACAGCTTAAAAGCCTCTTCCCTGCGTGAAACAGCTATTACAGCCTTTTCACCACATTAAACTTGTAAAAGCATTGTTTTGCACTTATTTGATGTTTAGACGCCATTTTGTGTTCAAAGACACTGGAATCACATTGAAACGAAAGCAGATCAACTCCAGAGTGCTGTTATGACTTAAATGTGTTGATCTCGGTGGGACATTGAAGAATGCAGCTTATTTGACAACTGACACAGCAATAGTGGTTAAAACGTGTGTTACCTGCAAATAACAGCTTAAAAGCCTCTTCCCTGCGTGAAACAGCTATTACAGCCTTTTCACCACATTAAACTTGTAAAAGCATTGTTTTGCACTTATTTGATGTTTAGACGCCATTTTGTGTTCAAAGACACTGGAATCACATTGAAACGAAAGAAGATCCACTGTTATGACTTAAATGTGTTGATCTCGGTGGGACATTAAAGAATGCAGCTTATTTGACAACTGACACAGCAATAGTGGTTAAAATGTGTGTTACCTGCAAATAACAGCTTAAAAGCCTCTTCCCTGCGTGAACAGCTATTACAGCCTTTTCACCACATTAAACATGTAAAAGCATTGTTTTGCACTTATTTGATGTTTAGACGCCATTTTGTGTTCAAAGACACTGGAATCACATTGAAACGAAAGCAGATCCACTCCAGAGTGCTGTTATGACTTAAATGTGTTGATCTCGGTGGGACATTGAAGAATGCAGCTTATTTGACAACTGACACAGCAATAGTGGTTAAAACGTGTGTTACCTGCAAATAACAGCCTAAAAGCCTCTTCCCTGCGTGAACAGCTATTACAGCCTTTTCACCACATTAAACTTGTAAAAGCATTGTTTTGCACTTATTTGATGTTTAGACGCCATTTTGTGTTCAAAGACACTGGAATCACATTGAAACGAAAGCAGATCCACTCCAGAGTGCTTTTATGACTTAAATGTGTTGATCTCGGTGGGACATTGAAGAATGCAGCTTATTTGACAACTGACACTGCAATAGTGGTTAAAACGTGTGTTACCTGCAAATAACAGCTTAAAAGCCTCTTCCCTGCGTGAAACAGCTATTACAGCCTTTTCACCACATTAAACTTGTAAAAGCATTGTTTTGCACTTATTTGATGTTTAGACGCCATTTTGTGTTCAAAGACACTGGAATCACATTGAAACGAAAGCAGATCCACTCCAGAGTGCTGTTATGACTTAAATGTGTTGATCTCGGTGGGACATTGAAGAATGCAGCTTATTTGACAACTGACACAGCAATAGTGGTTAAAACGTGTGTTACCTGCAAATAACAGCTTAAAAGCCTCTTCCCTGCGTGAAACAGCTATTACAGCCTTTTCACCACATTAAACTTGTAAAAGCATTGTTTTGCACTTATTTGATGTTCAGACGACATTTTGTGTTCAAAGACACTGGAATCACATTGAAACGAAAGCAGATCCACTCCAGAGTGCTGTTATGACTTAAATGTGTTGATCTCGGTGGGACATTGAAGAATGCAGCTTATTTGACAACTGACACAGCAATAGTGGTTAAAACGTGTGTTACCTGCAAATAACAGCTTAAAAGCCTCTTCCTGCGTGAAACAGCTATTACAGCCTTTTCACCACATTAAACTTGTAAAAGCATTGTTTTGCACTTATTTGATGTTTAGACGCCATTTTGTGTTCAAAGACACTGGAATCACATTGAAACGAAAGAAGATCCACTCCAGAGTGCTTTTATGACTTAAATGTGTTGATCTCGGTGGGACATTGAAGAATGCAGCTTATTTGACAACTGACACTGCAATAGTGGTTAAAACGTGTGTTACCTGCAAATAACAGCTTAAAAGCCTCTTCCCTGTGTGAAACAGCTATTACAGCCTTTTCACCACATTAAACTTGTAAAAGCATTGTTTTGCACTTATTTGATGTTTAGACGCCATTTTGTGTTCAAAGACACTGGAATCACATTGAAACGAAAGCAGATCCACTCCAGAGTGCTGTTATGACTTAAATGTGTTGATCTCGGTGGGACATTGAAGAATGCAGCTTATTTGACAACTGACACAGCAATAGTGGTTAAAACGTGTGTTACCTGCAAATAACAGCCTAAAAGCCTCTTCCCTGCGTGAACAGCTATTACAGCCTTTTCACCACATTAAACTTGTAAAAGCATTGTTTTGCACTTATTTGATGTTTAGACGCCATTTTGTGTTCAAAGACACTGGAATCACATTGAAACGAAAGAAGATCCACTGTTATGACTTAAATGTGTTGATCTCGGTGGGACATTGAAGAATGCAGCTTATTTGACAACTGACACAGCAATAGTGGTTAAAACGTGTGTTACCTGCAAATAACAGCTTAAAAGCCTCTTCCCTGCGTGAAACAGCTATTACAGCCTTTTCACCACATTAAACTTGTAAAAGCATTGTTTTGCACTTATTTGATGTTTAGACGCCATTTTGTGTTCAAAGACACTGGAATCACATTGAAACGAAAGAAGATCCACTGTTATGACTTAAATGTGTTGATCTCGGTGGGACATTAAAGAATGCAGCTTATTTGACAACTGACACAGCAATAGTGGTTAAAATGTGTGTTACCTGCAAATAACAGCTTAAAAGCCTCTTCCCTGCGTGAACAGCTATTACAGCCTTTTCACCACATTAAACTTGTAAAAGCATTGTTTTGCACTTATTTGATGTTTAGACGCCATTTTGTGTTCAAAGACACTGGAATCACATTGAAACGAAAGCAGATCCACTCCAGAGTGCTGTTATGACTTAAATGTGTTGATCTCGGTGGGACATTGAAGAATGCAGCTTATTTGACAACTGACACAGCAATAGTGGTTAAAACGTGTGTTACCTGCAAATAACAGCCTAAAAGCCTCTTCCCTGCGTGAACAGCTATTACAGCCTTTTCACCACATTAAACTTGTAAAAGCATTGTTTTGCACTTATTTGATGTTTAGACGCCATTTTGTGTTCAAAGACACTGGAATCACATTGAAACGAAAGCAGATCCACTCCAGAGTGCTTTTATGACTTAAATGTGTTGATCTCGGTGGGACATTGAAGAATGCAGCTTATTTGACAACTGACACTGCAATAGTGGTTAAAACGTGTGTTACCTGCAAATAACAGCTTAAAAGCCTCTTCCCTGCGTGAAACAGCTATTACAGCCTTTTCACCACATTAAACTTGTAAAAGCATTGTTTTGCACTTATTTGATGTTTAGACGCCATTTTGTGTTCAAAGACACTGGAATCACATTGAAACGAAAGCAGATCCACTCCAGAGTGCTGTTATGACTTAAATGTGTTGATCTCGGTGGGACATTGAAGAATGCAGCTTATTTGACAACTGACACAGCAATAGTGGTTAAAACGTGTGTTACCTGCAAATAACAGCTTAAAAGCCTCTTCCCTGCGTGAAACAGCTATTACAGCCTTTTCACCACATTAAACTTGTAAAAGCATTGTTTTGCACTTATTTGATGTTTAGACGCCATTTTGTGTTCAAAGACACTGGAATCACATTGAAACGAAAGAAGATCCACTGTTATGACTTAAATGTGTTGATCTCGGTGGGACATTAAAGAATGCAGCTTATTTGACAACTGACACAGCAATAGTGGTTAAAATGTGTGTTACCTGCAAATAACAGCTTAAAAGCCTCTTCCCTGCGTGAACAGCTATTACAGCCTTTTCACCACATTAAACATGTAAAAGCATTGTTTTGCACTTATTTGATGTTTAGACGCCATTTTGTGTTCAAAGACACTGGAATCACATTGAAACGAAAGCAGATCCACTCCAGAGTGCTGTTATGACTTAAATGTGTTGATCTCGGTGGGACATTGAAGAATGCAGCTTATTTGACAACTGACACAGCAATAGTGGTTAAAACGTGTGTTACCTGCAAATAACAGCCTAAAAGCCTCTTCCCTGCGTGAACAGCTATTACAGCCTTTTCACCACATTAAACTTGTAAAAGCATTGTTTTGCACTTATTTGATGTTTAGACGCCATTTTGTGTTCAAAGACACTGGAATCACATTGAAACGAAAGCAGATCCACTCCAGAGTGCTTTTATGACTTAAATGTGTTGATCTCGGTGGGACATTGAAGAATGCAGCTTATTTGACAACTGACACTGCAATAGTGGTTAAAACGTGTGTTACCTGCAAATAACAGCTTAAAAGCCTCTTCCCTGCGTGAAACAGCTATTACAGCCTTTTCACCACATTAAACTTGTAAAAGCATTGTTTTGCACTTATTTGATGTTTAGACGCCATTTTGTGTTCAAAGACACTGGAATCACATTGAAACGAAAGCAGATCCACTCCAGAGTGCTGTTATGACTTAAATGTGTTGATCTCGGTGGGACATTGAAGAATGCAGCTTATTTGACAACTGACACAGCAATAGTGGTTAAAACGTGTGTTACCTGCAAATAACAGCTTAAAAGCCTCTTCCCTGCGTGAAACAGCTATTACAGCCTTTTCACCACATTAAACTTGTAAAAGCATTGTTTTGCACTTATTTGATGTTCAGACGACATTTTGTGTTCAAAGACACTGGAATCACATTGAAACGAAAGCAGATCCACTCCAGAGTGCTGTTATGACTTAAATGTGTTGATCTCGGTGGGACATTGAAGAATGCAGCTTATTTGACAACTGACACAGCAATAGTGGTTAAAACGTGTGTTACCTGCAAATAACAGCTTAAAAGCCTCTTCCTGCGTGAACAGCTATTACAGCCTTTTCACCACATTAAACTTGTAAAAGCATTGTTTGCACTTATTTGATGTTTAGACGCCATTTTGTGTTCAAAGACACTGGAATCACATTGAAACGAAAGAAGATCACTCAGGCTGTTATGACTTAAATGTGTTGATCTCGGTGGGACATTGAAGAATGCAGCTTATTTGACAACTGACACAGCAATAGTGGTTAAAACGTGTGTTACCTGCAAATAACAGCTTAAAAGCCTCTTCCCTGCGTGAAACAGCTATTACAGCCTTTTCACCACATTAAACTTGTAAAAGCATTGTTTTGCACTTATTTGATGTTTAGACGCCATTTTGTGTTCAAAGACACTGGAATCACATTGAAACGAAAGCAGATCCACTCCAGAGTGCTGTTATGACTTAAATGTGTTGATCTCGGTGGGACATTGAAGAATGCAGCTTATTTGACAACTGACACAGCAATAGTGGTTAAAACGTGTGTTACCTGCAAATAACAGCCTAAAAGCCTCTTCCCTGCGTGAACAGCTATTACAGCCTTTTCACCACATTAAACTTGTAAAAGCATTGTTTTGCACTTATTTGATGTTCAGACGCCATTTTGTGTTCAAAGACACTGGAATCACATTGAAACGAAAGCAGATCCACTCCAGAGTGCTGTTATGACTTAAATGTGTTGATCTCGGTGGGACATTGAAGAATGCAGCTTATTTGACAACTGACACAGCAATAGTGGTTAAAACGTGTGTTACCTGCAAATAACAGCCTAAAAGCCTCTTCCCTGCGTGAACAGCTATTACAGCCTTTTCACCACATTAAACTTGTAAAAGCATTGTTTTGCACTTATTTGATGTTTAGACGCCATTTTGTGTTCAAAGACACTGGAATCACATTGAAACGAAAGCAGATCCACTCCAGAGTGCTTTTATGACTTAAATGTGTTGATCTCGGTGGGACATTGAAGAATGCAGCTTATTTGACAACTGACACTGCAATAGTGGTTAAAACGTGTGTTACCTGCAAATAACAGCTTAAAAGCCTCTTCCCTGCGTGAAACAGCTATTACAGCCTTTTCACCACATTAAACTTGTAAAAGCATTGTTTTGCACTTATTTGATGTTTAGACGCCATTTTGTGTTCAAAGACACTGGAATCACATTGAAACGAAAGCAGATCCACTCCAGAGTGCTGTTATGACTTAAATGTGTTGATCTCGGTGGGACATTGAAGAATGCAGCTTATTTGACAACTGACACAGCAATAGTGGTTAAAACGTGTGTTACCTGCAAATAACAGCCTAAAAGCCTCTTCCCTGCGTGAACAGCTATTACAGCCTTTTCACCACATTAAACTTGTAAAAGCATTGTTTTGCACTTATTTGATGTTTAGACGCCATTTTGTGTTCAAAGACACTGGAATCACATTGAAACGAAAGAAGATCCACTGTTATGACTTAAATGTGTTGATCTCGGTGGGACATTGAAGAATGCAGCTTATTTGACAACTGACACAGCAATAGTGGTTAAAACGTGTGTTACCTGCAAATAACAGCTTAAAAGCCTCTTCCCTGCGTGAAACAGCTATTACAGCCTTTTCACCACATTAAACTTGTAAAAGCATTGTTTTGCACTTATTTGATGTTTAGACGCCATTTTGTGTTCAAAGACACTGGAATCACATTGAAACGAAAGCAGATCCACTCCAGAGTGCTGTTATGACTTAAATGTGTTGATCTCGGTGGGACATTGAAGAATGCAGCTTATTTGACAACTGACACAGCAATAGTGGTTAAAACGTGTGTTACCTGCAAATAACAGCCTAAAAGCCTCTTCCCTGCGTGAAACAGCTATTACAGCCTTTTCACCACATTAAACTTGTAAAAGCATTGTTTTGCACTTATTTGATGTTTAGACGCCATTTTGTGTTCAAAGACACTGGAATCACATTGAAACGAAAGAAGATCCACTGTTATGACTTAAATGTGTTGATCTCGGTGGGACATTGAAGAATGCAGCTTATTTGACAACTGACACAGCAATAGTGGTTAAAACGTGTGTTACCTGCAAATAACAGCTTAAAAGCCTCTTCCCTGCGTGAAACAGCTATTACAGCCTTTTCACCACATTAAACTTGTAAAAGCATTGTTTTGCACTTATTTGATGTTTAGACGCCATTTTGTGTTCAAAGACACTGGAATCACATTGAAACGAAAGCAGATCCACTCCAGAGTGCTGTTATGACTTAAATGTGTTGATCTCGGTGGGACATTGAAGAATGCAGCTTATTTGACAACTAACACAGCAATAGTGGTTAAAACGTGTGTTACCTGCAAATAACAGCTTAAAAGCCTCTTCCCTGCGTGAAACAGCTATTACAGCCTTTTCACCACATTAAACTTGTAAAAGCATTGTTTTGCACTTATTTGATGTTTAGACGCCATTTTGTGTTCAAAGACACTGGAATCACATTGAAACGAAAGAAGATCCACTGTTATGACTTAAATGTGTTGATCTCGGTGGGACATTGAAGAATGCAGCTTATTTGACAACTGACACAGCAATAGTGGTTAAAATGTGTGTTACCTGCAAATAACAGCTTAAAAGCATCTTCCCTGCGTGAACAGCTATTACAGCCTTTTCACCACATTAACTTGTAAAAGCATTGTTTTGCACTTATTTGATGTTCAG
>NW_028155362.1:0-97931 GCF_963514095.1 Eutrigla gurnardus | reverse complement strand
GGTACGTGCCACGGGGATGGTTCAGATGTCTATGGACTCGTCTCGGCCAGACCTACACGTGGACACCCAACACGGCCCACTTACTATATATAACCCTACCAGGAACCTCTCATCCTAACCCTAAGTGTCTGACACATGGCACATGCCAATATAGGGACCATTCGACTCCAAATGGCCTGAAACGTGCTCCTATGCATGTTCTGGAGACACGTTATTCCAAAACACTTGGTCGTTTTTCAAGGGGGGACATCCATTTAACATGGGAGTCTATGGGGGAGCGACATCTCGCGGTATCTCGCCAACGGTACGTGCCACGGAGATGGTTCAGACATCTATGGACTCGTCTCGGCCAGACCTTCACTTAGACACCCAACATGAGGTCCGCGGGACCTTCCTGGGCCGAGATACGGCCACTTCCGGTCCGCGTTTTACAAGAAAATAAAATTGCCTGATTCATGCTCCTAAGTGGTCTCTGGGATGTCCCCTTTCCATACAACGACAAAACACTTAGGAACTTTTCAAGGCCGACATCCATTTAACATGGGAGTCTATGGGGGAACGACATCTCGCGGTATCTCGCCAACGGTACGTGCCACGGGGATGGTTCAGATGTCTATGGACTCGTCTCGGCCAGACCTACACGTGGACACCCAACATGAGGCTCGCGGACCCTCCCCGGCCGAGACACGGCCACTTCCGGTCCGCCTTTTCAAAGGAAAGGAAATTGCCTGATTCATGCTCCTCAGTGGTTTCTGCAATGTCCCCTACCCATACAACGACAAAACACTTAGGAGTTTTGCAAGGACGACATCCATTTAACATGGGAGTCTATGGGGGAACGACATCCCGCTATATCTCGCCAACGGTAAGTGCCACGGAGATGGTTCAGACGTCTATGGACTCGTCTCGGCCAGACCTTTGAGTGGACACCACCCACTTCCGGTCTACTACTTCCGGTCACGAGCTAGGGACACCGGAAGTCCGACTTTTGAAGTGCCCCCCCCATGATAGAAAATTGTCTGAACGATGCTCATTTCTTACTTTCAGCTCTCTACGACATTCCTAGCGGACGCTATTTGCATATGTCGCCGCGACATACCCTTTTCCAGCCTAATACCTAACCCTAACCCTAACCCTAACCCTAACCCTAACCCTAACCCTAACCCTAAATTGCCTGATTCATGCTCCTAAGTGGTCTCTGGGATGTCCCCTTTCCATACAACGACAAAACACTTAGGAACTTTTCAAGGCCGACATCCATTTAACATGGGAGTCTATGGGGGAACGACATCTCGCGGTATCTCGCCAACGGTACGTGCCACGGGGATGGTTCAGATGTCTATGGACTCGTCTCGGCCAGACCTACACGTGGACACCCAACATGAGGCTCGCGGACCCTCCCCGGCCGAGACACGGCCACTTCCGGTCCGCCTTTTCAAAGGAAATGAAATTGCCTGATTCATGCTCCTCAGTGGTTTCTGCAATGTCCCCTACCCATACAACGACAAAACACTTAGGAGTTTTGCAAGGACGACATCCATTTAACATGGGAGTCTATGGGGGAACGACATCCCGCTATATCTCGCCAACGCTAAGTGCCACGGAGATGGTTCAGACGTCTATGGACTCGTCTCGGCCAGACCTTTGAGTGGACACCACCCACTTACGGTCTACTACTTCCGGTCACGAGCTAGGGACACCGGAAGTCCGACTTTTGAAGTGCCCCCCCCATGATAGAAAATTGTCTGAACGATGCTCATTTCTTACTTTCAGCTCTCTACGACATTCCTAGCGGACGCTATTTGCATATGTCGCCGCGACATACCCTTTTCCAGCCTAATACCTCGTTTGTGTACTTCAGCGCAGTTAAGTTACTCTCTAAGCAGCTGCTGCTGCCTGAGTCGGTCCCGTCTGGCACAACAGCAAGCTTGAGTACCCACCCTCCATCCAAGAAACCGATCTGGAATGCGTGGACGTGTCTCCACAGCTTCAGGACGCTTTGGGATAGGGTGGTGAGGTGCAGGTGCTTCTTCAGCTCAGGCCATTGAAGCCGAGCCGAATAATTCACCCGCAACTGTGGCAGAAAAAGACGTTGCACCGGCACCTTTAATCCGGAAAAGCTCTTCATCTCCAGTACTGCCCCATCGAGGTCATGGATGAAATGCATGCTGGTTGGCTCGCTGTGCACCGTGGGGTGCACAGCTACTTTAACGTCCTCCGATCGCAGGAAGTCATCGGTGCAGGGAAAGGCGTTGTAGGACTCCAGCAGCAAGCTGGAGTTCTCCTCTGCTGTCTCCAAGAACTCCATGGAACACCTATCACTAACCACACTGACTGCTGTTGAGTGGCTGGTGTCTGCTGGGCAACTGAGCTCTCCCCAATGCACTCACTTATATAGCCTCTGTTTCTCGCCTTTTTTTTATAAACACTATAAACTTCAAAAGTCTTAGGGCATCACAGTTTACGTTTTAAAATGTTTTTTTTATTTTATTTTAATGTATTTTCTCACCCTCTTTCCATTTATGGAGTCAGATTTGCGCTAGGACTTATAGTTTTTGAGTTATTGAATGTTTCGCTTATAGCTCATCACAGGAGTGTCCCAGCGGCTTGGGACGATTATATCTTTAATATATGCCCATTCCTTGTTCGTCTCGTCGAGCCGAGTCGATTGGTACCACGCACGAGCCTCTAGGTCCGAAAAACAAAACCCGAAATAGGTTTTTTTTGAATAACTTCCGATGGGAGTATCGTACAGACACGGGCTTTCACAATTCGTTTTCCTCTCGTCGAGCCGCGTCGATTGGTGCCGGCCCCGACTCCCTGCGTCAAAGTGGGGCGAGGCAAGAGCCGAAAAACCACCCGCGAATAGGTTTTTGTTGAATAACTTCCGATGGGAGTATCGTACAGACACGGGCCTTGACAATTCTTTTTCCTCTCGTCGAGCCGCGTCGATTGATACCGGGCCCGACTCCCTGCGTCAAAAGGGGGCGAAGCTATGGCCGAAAAACCAATCCGAGCGCAAACATGAGGTTCGCGGACCTTCTTGGGCCGCGATATGTCGAATGCGATATCTCGCCAACGGTACATGCCACGGGGATGGTTCAGGTATCTATGGATTCGTCTCGGCCAGACCTACACGTGGACACCCAACACGATGCTCTTTTTTTCGAATGCGATATCTCGCCAACGGTACATGCCACGGGGATGGTTCAGGTATCTATGGATTCGTCTCGGCCAGACCTACACGTGGACACCCAACACGATGCTCTTTTTTTCCAAGTAAATAAAATTGCCTGATTCATGCTCCTAAGGGGTCTCTGGGATGTCGCCTTTCCATACAACGACAAAACATAGCATGGGAGTCTATGGGGGAACGACATCTCGCGGTATCTCGCCAACGATACGTGCCACAGGGATGGTTCAGACATCTATGGACTCGTCTTGACCAGACCTTCACTTAGACACCCAACATGAGGTTCGTGGGACCTTCCAAGACCGAGACACGGCCACTTCCGGTCGCGTTTTCCAAGAAAATAAAATTGCCTGATTCATGCTCCCAAGTGGTTTCTGGGATGTCCCCTTTCCATACAACGACAAAACACTTAGGAGTTTTTCAAGGACGACATCCATTTAACATGGGAGTCTATGGGGGAGCGACATCCCGCTATATCTCGCCAACGGTACATGCCACGGGGATGGATCCGGTGGCTGTGGATTCGTCTCGGCCAGACCTTCACTTAGACACCCAACATGAGGTTCGTGGGACCTTCCAAGACCGAGATACGGTCACTTCCGGTCGCGTTTTCCAAGAAAATAAAATTGCCTGATTCATGCTCCTATGTGGTTTCGGGGATTTCGCCATACAAAGACAAAACACTTAGGAGTTTTTCAAGGCCGACATCCATTTAACATGGGACTCTATGGGGGAGCGACATCTCGCGATATCTCGCCAACGGTACATGCCACGGGGATGGTTCAGGCATCTATGGACTCGTCTCGAATAGACCTACACGTGGACACCAAACATGAGGCTCGCGGACCCTCCGCGGCCGAGACACGGCCACTTCCGGTCCGCGTTTTCAAAGGAAATGAAATGGCCTGATTCATGCTCCCAAGTGGTCTCTGGGATGTCCCCTTCCCATACAACGACAAAACACTTAGACATTTTCAATCACTCCCATTGACTTGAATGGGGAAACTTAAAACGCCTATAACTTTGGACAGGAAGGTCGTAGCGACTTGGGACCAACACTGGCGTGCTCAGGGTGCATGGAAATGGGGGGGTAGCCGCAATGTCATCCCGATGTCACGCTGGGAAATACACTTCTTGACGATCTTGATTCCCCATTCATGTCTATGTGAAAAAACAAAGTGTCCAAACTTGATGATTTTAAGGGCGACATTCGTTAAGGGGACTCCACTGAGCACCCACACGAAATATCAGCTCAATTGGACAAAGATTTCGATGAATGTCACATGTTTCTAAGGTGGCACTCATCCCTATTACCTAACCCTAACCCTAACCCTAACCCTAACCCTAACCCTAACCCTAACCCTAACCCTAACCCTAACCCTAACCCTAACCCTAACCCTAACCCTAACCCTAACCCTAACCCTAACCCTAACCCTAACCCTATGGGGGAACGACATCTCGCGGTATCTCGCCAACGGTACGTGCCACGGGGATGGTTCAGATGTCTATGGACTCGTCTCGGCCAGACCTACACGTGGACACCCAACACGGCCCACTTACTATATATAACCCTACCAGGAACCTCTCATCCTAACCCTAAGTGTCTGACACATGGCACATGCCAATATAGGGACCATTCGACTCCAAATGGCCTGAAACGTGCTCCTATGCATGTTCTGGAGACACGTTATTCCAAAACACTTGGTCGTTTTTCAAGGGGGGACATCCATTTAACATGGGAGTCTATGGGGGAGCGACATCTCGCGGTATCTCGCCAACGGTACGTGCCACGGAGATGGTTCAGACATCTATGGACTCGTCTCGGCCAGACCTTCACTTAGACACCCAACATGAGGTCCGCGGGACCTTCCTGGGCCGAGATACGGCCACTTCCGGTCCGCGTTTTACAAGAAAATAAAATTGCCTGATTCATGCTCCTAAGTGGTCTCTGGGATGTCCCCTTTCCATACAACGACAAAACACTTAGGAACTTTTCAAGGCCGACATCCATTTAACATGGGAGTCTATGGGGGAACGACATCTCGCGGTATCTCGCCAACGGTACGTGCCACGGGGATGGTTCAGATGTCTATGGACTCGTCTCGGCCAGACCTACACGTGGACACCCAACACGGCCCACTTACTATATATAACCCTACCAGGAACCTCTCATCCTAACCCTAAGTGTCTGACACATGGCACATGCCAATATAGGGACCATTCGACTCCAAATGGCCTGAAACGTGCTCCTATGCATGTTCTGGAGACACGTTATTCCAAAACACTTGGTCGTTTTTCAAGGGGGGACATCCATTTAACATGGGAGTCTATGGGGGAGCGACATCTCGCGGTATCTCGCCAACGGTACGTGCCACGGAGATGGTTCAGACATCTATGGACTCGTCTCGGCCAGACCTTCACTTAGACACCCAACATGAGGTCCGCGGGACCTTCCTGGGCCGAGATACGGCCACTTCCGGTCCGCGTTTTACAAGAAAATAAAATTGCCTGATTCATGCTCCTAAGTGGTCTCTGGGATGTCCCCTTTCCATACAACGACAAAACACTTAGGAACTTTTCAAGGCCGACATCCATTTAACATGGGAGTCTATGGGGGAACGACATCTCGCGGTATCTCGCCAACGGTACGTGCCACGGGGATGGTTCAGATGTCTATGGACTCGTCTCGGCCAGACCTACACGTGGACACCCAACACGGCCCACTTACTATATATAACCCTACCAGGAACCTCTCATCCTAACCCTAAGTGTCTGACACATGGCACATGCCAATATAGGGACCATTCGACTCCAAATGGCCTGAAACGTGCTCCTATGCATGTTCTGGAGACACGTTATTCCAAAACACTTGGTCGTTTTTCAAGGGGGGACATCCATTTAACATGGGAGTCTATGGGGGAGCGACATCTCGCGGTATCTCGCCAACGGTACGTGCCACGGAGATGGTTCAGACATCTATGGACTCGTCTCGGCCAGACCTTCACTTAGACACCCAACATGAGGTCCGCGGGACCTTCCTGGGCCGAGATACGGCCACTTCCGGTCCGCGTTTTACAAGAAAATAAAATTGCCTGATTCATGCTCCTAAGTGGTCTCTGGGATGTCCCCTTTCCATACAACGACAAAACACTTAGGAACTTTTCAAGGCCGACATCCATTTAACATGGGAGTCTATGGGGGAACGACATCTCGCGGTATCTCGCCAACGGTACGTGCCACGGGGATGGTTCAGATGTCTATGGACTCGTCTCGGCCAGACCTACACGTGGACACCCAACATGAGGCTCGCGGACCCTCCCCGGCCGAGACACGGCCACTTCCGGTCCGCCTTTTCAAAGGAAATGAAATTGCCTGATTCATGCTCCTCAGTGGTTTCTGCAATGTCCCCTACCCATACAACGACAAAACACTTAGGAGTTTTGCAAGGACGACATCCATTTAACATGGGAGTCTATGGGGGAACGACATCCCGCTATATCTCGCCAACGCTAAGTGCCACGGAGATGGTTCAGACGTCTATGGACTCGTCTCGGCCAGACCTTTGAGTGGACACCACCCACTTACGGTCTACTACTTCCGGTCACGAGCTAGGGACACCGGAAGTCCGACTTTTGAAGTGCCCCCCCCATGATAGAAAATTGTCTGAACGATGCTCATTTCTTACTTTCAGCTCTCTACGACATTCCTAGCGGACGCTATTTGCATATGTCGCCGCGACATACCCTTTTCCAGCCTAATACCTCGTTTGTGTACTTCAGCGCAGTTAAGTTACTCTCTAAGCAGCTGCTGCTGCCTGAGTCGGTCCCGTCTGGCACAACAGCAAGCTTGAGTACCCACCCTCCATCCAAGAAACCGATCTGGAATGCGTGGACGTGTCTCCACAGCTTCAGGACGCTTTGGGATAGGGTGGTGAGGTGCAGGTGCTTCTTCAGCTCAGGCCATTGAAGCCGAGCCGAATAATTCACCCGCAACTGTGGCAGAAAAAGACGTTGCACCGGCACCTTTAATCCGGAAAAGCTCTTCATCTCCAGTACTGCCCCATCGAGGTCATGGATGAAATGCATGCTGGTTGGCTCGCTGTGCACCGTGGGGTGCACAGCTACTTTAACGTCCTCCGATCGCAGGAAGTCATCGGTGCAGGGAAAGGCGTTGTAGGACTCCAGCAGCAAGCTGGAGTTCTCCTCTGCTGTCTCCAAGAACTCCATGGAACACCTATCACTAACCACACTGACTGCTGTTGAGTGGCTGGTGTCTGCTGGGCAACTGAGCTCTCCCCAATGCACTCACTTATATAGCCTCTGTTTCTCGCCTTTTTTTTATAAACACTATAAACTTCAAAAGTCTTAGGGCATCACAGTTTACGTTTTAAAATGTTTTTTTTATTTTATTTTAATGTATTTTCTCACCCTCTTTCCATTTATGGAGTCAGATTTGCGCTAGGACTTATAGTTTTTGAGTTATTGAATGTTTCGCTTATAGCTCATCACAGGAGTGTCCCAGCGGCTTGGGACGATTATATCTTTAATATATGCCCATTCCTTGTTCGTCTCGTCGAGCCGAGTCGATTGGTACCACGCACGAGCCTCTAGGTCCGAAAAACAAAACCCGAAATAGGTTTTTTTTGAATAACTTCCGATGGGAGTATCGTACAGACACGGGCTTTCACAATTCGTTTTCCTCTCGTCGAGCCGCGTCGATTGGTGCCGGCCCCGACTCCCTGCGTCAAAGTGGGGCGAGGCAAGAGCCGAAAAACCACCCGCGAATAGGTTTTTGTTGAATAACTTCCGATGGGAGTATCGTACAGACACGGGCCTTGACAATTCTTTTTCCTCTCGTCGAGCCGCGTCGATTGATACCGGGCCCGACTCCCTGCGTCAAAAGGGGGCGAAGCTATGGCCGAAAAACCAATCCGAGCGCAAACATGAGGTTCGCGGACCTTCTTGGGCCGCGATATGTCGAATGCGATATCTCGCCAACGGTACATGCCACGGGGATGGTTCAGGTATCTATGGATTCGTCTCGGCCAGACCTACACGTGGACACCCAACACGATGCTCTTTTTTTCGAATGCGATATCTCGCCAACGGTACATGCCACGGGGATGGTTCAGGTATCTATGGATTCGTCTCGGCCAGACCTACACGTGGACACCCAACACGATGCTCTTTTTTTCCAAGTAAATAAAATTGCCTGATTCATGCTCCTAAGGGGTCTCTGGGATGTCGCCTTTCCATACAACGACAAAACATAGCATGGGAGTCTATGGGGGAACGACATCTCGCGGTATCTCGCCAACGATACGTGCCACAGGGATGGTTCAGACATCTATGGACTCGTCTTGACCAGACCTTCACTTAGACACCCAACATGAGGTTCGTGGGACCTTCCAAGACCGAGACACGGCCACTTCCGGTCGCGTTTTCCAAGAAAATAAAATTGCCTGATTCATGCTCCCAAGTGGTTTCTGGGATGTCCCCTTTCCATACAACGACAAAACACTTAGGAGTTTTTCAAGGACGACATCCATTTAACATGGGAGTCTATGGGGGAGCGACATCCCGCTATATCTCGCCAACGGTACATGCCACGGGGATGGATCCGGTGGCTGTGGATTCGTCTCGGCCAGACCTTCACTTAGACACCCAACATGAGGTTCGTGGGACCTTCCAAGACCGAGATACGGTCACTTCCGGTCGCGTTTTCCAAGAAAATAAAATTGCCTGATTCATGCTCCTATGTGGTTTCGGGGATTTCGCCATACAAAGACAAAACACTTAGGAGTTTTTCAAGGCCGACATCCATTTAACATGGGACTCTATGGGGGAGCGACATCTCGCGATATCTCGCCAACGGTACATGCCACGGGGATGGTTCAGGCATCTATGGACTCGTCTCGAATAGACCTACACGTGGACACCAAACATGAGGCTCGCGGACCCTCCGCGGCCGAGACACGGCCACTTCCGGTCCGCGTTTTCAAAGGAAATGAAATGGCCTGATTCATGCTCCCAAGTGGTCTCTGGGATGTCCCCTTCCCATACAACGACAAAACACTTAGACATTTTCAATCACTCCCATTGACTTGAATGGGGAAACTTAAAACGCCTATAACTTTGGACAGGAAGGTCGTAGCGACTTGGGACCAACACTGGCGTGCTCAGGGTGCATGGAAATGGGGGGGTAGCCGCAATGTCATCCCGATGTCACGCTGGGAAATACACTTCTTGACGATCTTGATTCCCCATTCATGTCTATGTGAAAAAACAAAGTGTCCAAACTTGATGATTTTAAGGGCGACATTCGTTAAGGGGACTCCACTGAGCACCCACACGAAATATCAGCTCAATTGGACAAAGATTTCGATGAATGTCACATGTTTCTAAGGTGGCACTCATCCCTATTACCTAACCCTAACCCTAACCCTAACCCTAACCCTAACCCTAACCCTAACCCTAACCCTATGGGGGAACGACATCTCGCGGTATCTCGCCAACGGTACGTGCCACGGGGATGGTTCAGATGTCTATGGACTCGTCTCGGCCAGACCTACACGTGGACACCCAACACGGCCCACTTACTATATATAACCCTACCAGGAACCTCTCATCCTAACCCTAAGTGTCTGACACATGGCACATGCCAATATAGGGACCATTCGACTCCAAATGGCCTGAAACGTGCTCCTATGCATGTTCTGGAGACACGTTATTCCAAAACACTTGGTCGTTTTTCAAGGGGGGACATCCATTTAACATGGGAGTCTATGGGGGAGCGACATCTCGCGGTATCTCGCCAACGGTACGTGCCACGGAGATGGTTCAGACATCTATGGACTCGTCTCGGCCAGACCTTCACTTAGACACCCAACATGAGGTCCGCGGGACCTTCCTGGGCCGAGATACGGCCACTTCCGGTCCGCGTTTTACAAGAAAATAAAATTGCCTGATTCATGCTCCTAAGTGGTCTCTGGGATGTCCCCTTTCCATACAACGACAAAACACTTAGGAACTTTTCAAGGCCGACATCCATTTAACATGGGAGTCTATGGGGGAACGACATCTCGCGGTATCTCGCCAACGGTACGTGCCACGGGGATGGTTCAGATGTCTATGGACTCGTCTCGGCCAGACCTACACGTGGACACCCAACACGGCCCACTTACTATATATAACCCTACCAGGAACCTCTCATCCTAACCCTAAGTGTCTGACACATGGCACATGCCAATATAGGGACCATTCGACTCCAAATGGCCTGAAACGTGCTCCTATGCATGTTCTGGAGACACGTTATTCCAAAACACTTGGTCGTTTTTCAAGGGGGGACATCCATTTAACATGGGAGTCTATGGGGGAGCGACATCTCGCGGTATCTCGCCAACGGTACGTGCCACGGAGATGGTTCAGACATCTATGGACTCGTCTCGGCCAGACCTTCACTTAGACACCCAACATGAGGTCCGCGGGACCTTCCTGGGCCGAGATACGGCCACTTCCGGTCCGCGTTTTACAAGAAAATAAAATTGCCTGATTCATGCTCCTAAGTGGTCTCTGGGATGTCCCCTTTCCATACAACGACAAAACACTTAGGAACTTTTCAAGGCCGACATCCATTTAACATGGGAGTCTATGGGGGAACGACATCTCGCGGTATCTCGCCAACGGTACGTGCCACGGGGATGGTTCAGATGTCTATGGACTCGTCTCGGCCAGACCTACACGTGGACACCCAACACGGCCCACTTACTATATATAACCCTACCAGGAACCTCTCATCCTAACCCTAAGTGTCTGACACATGGCACATGCCAATATAGGGACCATTCGACTCCAAATGGCCTGAAACGTGCTCCTATGCATGTTCTGGAGACACGTTATTCCAAAACACTTGGTCGTTTTTCAAGGGGGGACATCCATTTAACATGGGAGTCTATGGGGGAGCGACATCTCGCGGTATCTCGCCAACGGTACGTGCCACGGAGATGGTTCAGACATCTATGGACTCGTCTCGGCCAGACCTTCACTTAGACACCCAACATGAGGTCCGCGGGACCTTCCTGGGCCGAGATACGGCCACTTCCGGTCCGCGTTTTACAAGAAAATAAAATTGCCTGATTCATGCTCCTAAGTGGTCTCTGGGATGTCCCCTTTCCATACAACGACAAAACACTTAGGAACTTTTCAAGGCCGACATCCATTTAACATGGGAGTCTATGGGGGAACGACATCTCGCGGTATCTCGCCAACGGTACGTGCCACGGGGATGGTTCAGATGTCTATGGACTCGTCTCGGCCAGACCTACACGTGGACACCCAACATGAGGCTCGCGGACCCTCCCCGGCCGAGACACGGCCACTTCCGGTCCGCCTTTTCAAAGGAAATGAAATTGCCTGATTCATGCTCCTCAGTGGTTTCTGCAATGTCCCCTACCCATACAACGACAAAACACTTAGGAGTTTTGCAAGGACGACATCCATTTAACATGGGAGTCTATGGGGGAACGACATCCCGCTATATCTCGCCAACGCTAAGTGCCACGGAGATGGTTCAGACGTCTATGGACTCGTCTCGGCCAGACCTTTGAGTGGACACCACCCACTTACGGTCTACTACTTCCGGTCACGAGCTAGGGACACCGGAAGTCCGACTTTTGAAGTGCCCCCCCCATGATAGAAAATTGTCTGAACGATGCTCATTTCTTACTTTCAGCTCTCTACGACATTCCTAGCGGACGCTATTTGCATATGTCGCCGCGACATACCCTTTTCCAGCCTAATACCTCGTTTGTGTACTTCAGCGCAGTTAAGTTACTCTCTAAGCAGCTGCTGCTGCCTGAGTCGGTCCCGTCTGGCACAACAGCAAGCTTGAGTACCCACCCTCCATCCAAGAAACCGATCTGGAATGCGTGGACGTGTCTCCACAGCTTCAGGACGCTTTGGGATAGGGTGGTGAGGTGCAGGTGCTTCTTCAGCTCAGGCCATTGAAGCCGAGCCGAATAATTCACCCGCAACTGTGGCAGAAAAAGACGTTGCACCGGCACCTTTAATCCGGAAAAGCTCTTCATCTCCAGTACTGCCCCATCGAGGTCATGGATGAAATGCATGCTGGTTGGCTCGCTGTGCACCGTGGGGTGCACAGCTACTTTAACGTCCTCCGATCGCAGGAAGTCATCGGTGCAGGGAAAGGCGTTGTAGGACTCCAGCAGCAAGCTGGAGTTCTCCTCTGCTGTCTCCAAGAACTCCATGGAACACCTATCACTAACCACACTGACTGCTGTTGAGTGGCTGGTGTCTGCTGGGCAACTGAGCTCTCCCCAATGCACTCACTTATATAGCCTCTGTTTCTCGCCTTTTTTTTATAAACACTATAAACTTCAAAAGTCTTAGGGCATCACAGTTTACGTTTTAAAATGTTTTTTTTATTTTATTTTAATGTATTTTCTCACCCTCTTTCCATTTATGGAGTCAGATTTGCGCTAGGACTTATAGTTTTTGAGTTATTGAATGTTTCGCTTATAGCTCATCACAGGAGTGTCCCAGCGGCTTGGGACGATTATATCTTTAATATATGCCCATTCCTTGTTCGTCTCGTCGAGCCGAGTCGATTGGTACCACGCACGAGCCTCTAGGTCCGAAAAACAAAACCCGAAATAGGTTTTTTTTGAATAACTTCCGATGGGAGTATCGTACAGACACGGGCTTTCACAATTCGTTTTCCTCTCGTCGAGCCGCGTCGATTGGTGCCGGCCCCGACTCCCTGCGTCAAAGTGGGGCGAGGCAAGAGCCGAAAAACCACCCGCGAATAGGTTTTTGTTGAATAACTTCCGATGGGAGTATCGTACAGACACGGGCCTTGACAATTCTTTTTCCTCTCGTCGAGCCGCGTCGATTGATACCGGGCCCGACTCCCTGCGTCAAAAGGGGGCGAAGCTATGGCCGAAAAACCAATCCGAGCGCAAACATGAGGTTCGCGGACCTTCTTGGGCCGCGATATGTCGAATGCGATATCTCGCCAACGGTACATGCCACGGGGATGGTTCAGGTATCTATGGATTCGTCTCGGCCAGACCTACACGTGGACACCCAACACGATGCTCTTTTTTTCGAATGCGATATCTCGCCAACGGTACATGCCACGGGGATGGTTCAGGTATCTATGGATTCGTCTCGGCCAGACCTACACGTGGACACCCAACACGATGCTCTTTTTTTCCAAGTAAATAAAATTGCCTGATTCATGCTCCTAAGGGGTCTCTGGGATGTCGCCTTTCCATACAACGACAAAACATAGCATGGGAGTCTATGGGGGAACGACATCTCGCGGTATCTCGCCAACGATACGTGCCACAGGGATGGTTCAGACATCTATGGACTCGTCTTGACCAGACCTTCACTTAGACACCCAACATGAGGTTCGTGGGACCTTCCAAGACCGAGACACGGCCACTTCCGGTCGCGTTTTCCAAGAAAATAAAATTGCCTGATTCATGCTCCCAAGTGGTTTCTGGGATGTCCCCTTTCCATACAACGACAAAACACTTAGGAGTTTTTCAAGGACGACATCCATTTAACATGGGAGTCTATGGGGGAGCGACATCCCGCTATATCTCGCCAACGGTACATGCCACGGGGATGGATCCGGTGGCTGTGGATTCGTCTCGGCCAGACCTTCACTTAGACACCCAACATGAGGTTCGTGGGACCTTCCAAGACCGAGATACGGTCACTTCCGGTCGCGTTTTCCAAGAAAATAAAATTGCCTGATTCATGCTCCTATGTGGTTTCGGGGATTTCGCCATACAAAGACAAAACACTTAGGAGTTTTTCAAGGCCGACATCCATTTAACATGGGACTCTATGGGGGAGCGACATCTCGCGATATCTCGCCAACGGTACATGCCACGGGGATGGTTCAGGCATCTATGGACTCGTCTCGAATAGACCTACACGTGGACACCAAACATGAGGCTCGCGGACCCTCCGCGGCCGAGACACGGCCACTTCCGGTCCGCGTTTTCAAAGGAAATGAAATGGCCTGATTCATGCTCCCAAGTGGTCTCTGGGATGTCCCCTTCCCATACAACGACAAAACACTTAGACATTTTCAATCACTCCCATTGACTTGAATGGGGAAACTTAAAACGCCTATAACTTTGGACAGGAAGGTCGTAGCGACTTGGGACCAACACTGGCGTGCTCAGGGTGCATGGAAATGGGGGGGTAGCCGCAATGTCATCCCGATGTCACGCTGGGAAATACACTTCTTGACGATCTTGATTCCCCATTCATGTCTATGTGAAAAAACAAAGTGTCCAAACTTGATGATTTTAAGGGCGACATTCGTTAAGGGGACTCCACTGAGCACCCACACGAAATATCAGCTCAATTGGACAAAGATTTCGATGAATGTCACATGTTTCTAAGGTGGCACTCATCCCTATTACCTAACCCTAACCCTAACCCTAACCCTAACCCTAACCCTAACCCTAACCCTAACCCTAACCCTAACCCTAACCCTAACCCTAACCCTAACCCTAACCCTAACCCTAACCCTAACCCTTTCCATACAACGACAAAACACTTAGGAACTTTTCAAGGCCGACATCCATTTAACATGGGAGTCTATGGGGGAACGACATCTCGCGGTATCTCGCCAACGGTACGTGCCACGGGGATGGTTCAGATGTCTATGGACTCGTCTCGGCCAGACCTACACGTGGACACCCAACACGGCCCACTTACTATATATAACCCTACCAGGAACCTCTCATCCTAACCCTAAGTGTCTGACACATGGCACATGCCAATATAGGGACCATTCGACTCCAAATGGCCTGAAACGTGCTCCTATGCATGTTCTGGAGACACGTTATTCCAAAACACTTGGTCGTTTTTCAAGGGGGGACATCCATTTAACATGGGAGTCTATGGGGGAGCGACATCTCGCGGTATCTCGCCAACGGTACGTGCCACGGAGATGGTTCAGACATCTATGGACTCGTCTCGGCCAGACCTTCACTTAGACACCCAACATGAGGTCCGCGGGACCTTCCTGGGCCGAGATACGGCCACTTCCGGTCCGCGTTTTACAAGAAAATAAAATTGCCTGATTCATGCTCCTAAGTGGTCTCTGGGATGTCCCCTTTCCATACAACGACAAAACACTTAGGAACTTTTCAAGGCCGACATCCATTTAACATGGGAGTCTATGGGGGAACGACATCTCGCGGTATCTCGCCAACGGTACGTGCCACGGGGATGGTTCAGATGTCTATGGACTCGTCTCGGCCAGACCTACACGTGGACACCCAACACGGCCCACTTACTATATATAACCCTACCAGGAACCTCTCATCCTAACCCTAAGTGTCTGACACATGGCACATGCCAATATAGGGACCATTCGACTCCAAATGGCCTGAAACGTGCTCCTATGCATGTTCTGGAGACACGTTATTCCAAAACACTTGGTCGTTTTTCAAGGGGGGACATCCATTTAACATGGGAGTCTATGGGGGAGCGACATCTCGCGGTATCTCGCCAACGGTACGTGCCACGGAGATGGTTCAGACATCTATGGACTCGTCTCGGCCAGACCTTCACTTAGACACCCAACATGAGGTCCGCGGGACCTTCCTGGGCCGAGATACGGCCACTTCCGGTCCGCGTTTTACAAGAAAATAAAATTGCCTGATTCATGCTCCTAAGTGGTCTCTGGGATGTCCCCTTTCCATACAACGACAAAACACTTAGGAACTTTTCAAGGCCGACATCCATTTAACATGGGAGTCTATGGGGGAACGACATCTCGCGGTATCTCGCCAACGGTACGTGCCACGGGGATGGTTCAGATGTCTATGGACTCGTCTCGGCCAGACCTACACGTGGACACCCAACACGGCCCACTTACTATATATAACCCTACCAGGAACCTCTCATCCTAACCCTAAGTGTCTGACACATGGCACATGCCAATATAGGGACCATTCGACTCCAAATGGCCTGAAACGTGCTCCTATGCATGTTCTGGAGACACGTTATTCCAAAACACTTGGTCGTTTTTCAAGGGGGGACATCCATTTAACATGGGAGTCTATGGGGGAGCGACATCTCGCGGTATCTCGCCAACGGTACGTGCCACGGAGATGGTTCAGACATCTATGGACTCGTCTCGGCCAGACCTTCACTTAGACACCCAACATGAGGTCCGCGGGACCTTCCTGGGCCGAGATACGGCCACTTCCGGTCCGCGTTTTACAAGAAAATAAAATTGCCTGATTCATGCTCCTAAGTGGTCTCTGGGATGTCCCCTTTCCATACAACGACAAAACACTTAGGAACTTTTCAAGGCCGACATCCATTTAACATGGGAGTCTATGGGGGAACGACATCTCGCGGTATCTCGCCAACGGTACGTGCCACGGGGATGGTTCAGATGTCTATGGACTCGTCTCGGCCAGACCTACACGTGGACACCCAACACGGCCCACTTACTATATATAACCCTACCAGGAACCTCTCATCCTAACCCTAAGTGTCTGACACATGGCACATGCCAATATAGGGACCATTCGACTCCAAATGGCCTGAAACGTGCTCCTATGCATGTTCTGGAGACACGTTATTCCAAAACACTTGGTCGTTTTTCAAGGGGGGACATCCATTTAACATGGGAGTCTATGGGGGAGCGACATCTCGCGGTATCTCGCCAACGGTACGTGCCACGGAGATGGTTCAGACATCTATGGACTCGTCTCGGCCAGACCTTCACTTAGACACCCAACATGAGGTCCGCGGGACCTTCCTGGGCCGAGATACGGCCACTTCCGGTCCGCGTTTTACAAGAAAATAAAATTGCCTGATTCATGCTCCTAAGTGGTCTCTGGGATGTCCCCTTTCCATACAACGACAAAACACTTAGGAACTTTTCAAGGCCGACATCCATTTAACATGGGAGTCTATGGGGGAACGACATCTCGCGGTATCTCGCCAACGGTACGTGCCACGGGGATGGTTCAGATGTCTATGGACTCGTCTCGGCCAGACCTACACGTGGACACCCAACACGGCCCACTTACTATATATAACCCTACCAGGAACCTCTCATCCTAACCCTAAGTGTCTGACACATGGCACATGCCAATATAGGGACCATTCGACTCCAAATGGCCTGAAACGTGCTCCTATGCATGTTCTGGAGACACGTTATTCCAAAACACTTGGTCGTTTTTCAAGGGGGGACATCCATTTAACATGGGAGTCTATGGGGGAGCGACATCTCGCGGTATCTCGCCAACGGTACGTGCCACGGAGATGGTTCAGACATCTATGGACTCGTCTCGGCCAGACCTTCACTTAGACACCCAACATGAGGTCCGCGGGACCTTCCTGGGCCGAGATACGGCCACTTCCGGTCCGCGTTTTACAAGAAAATAAAATTGCCTGATTCATGCTCCTAAGTGGTCTCTGGGATGTCCCCTTTCCATACAACGACAAAACACTTAGGAACTTTTCAAGGCCGACATCCATTTAACATGGGAGTCTATGGGGGAACGACATCTCGCGGTATCTCGCCAACGGTACGTGCCACGGGGATGGTTCAGATGTCTATGGACTCGTCTCGGCCAGACCTACACGTGGACACCCAACACGGCCCACTTACTATATATAACCCTACCAGGAACCTCTCATCCTAACCCTAAGTGTCTGACACATGGCACATGCCAATATAGGGACCATTCGACTCCAAATGGCCTGAAACGTGCTCCTATGCATGTTCTGGAGACACGTTATTCCAAAACACTTGGTCGTTTTTCAAGGGGGGACATCCATTTAACATGGGAGTCTATGGGGGAGCGACATCTCGCGGTATCTCGCCAACGGTACGTGCCACGGAGATGGTTCAGACATCTATGGACTCGTCTCGGCCAGACCTTCACTTAGACACCCAACATGAGGTCCGCGGGACCTTCCTGGGCCGAGATACGGCCACTTCCGGTCCGCGTTTTACAAGAAAATAAAATTGCCTGATTCATGCTCCTAAGTGGTCTCTGGGATGTCCCCTTTCCATACAACGACAAAACACTTAGGAACTTTTCAAGGCCGACATCCATTTAACATGGGAGTCTATGGGGGAACGACATCTCGCGGTATCTCGCCAACGGTACGTGCCACGGGGATGGTTCAGATGTCTATGGACTCGTCTCGGCCAGACCTACACGTGGACACCCAACATGAGGCTCGCGGACCCTCCCCGGCCGAGACACGGCCACTTCCGGTCCGCGTTTTCAAAGGAAATGAAATTGCCTGATTCATGCTCCTGAGTGGTTTCTGCAATGTCCCCTACCCATACAACGACAAAACACTTAGGAGTTTTGCAAGGACGACATCCATTTAACATGGGAGTCTATGGGGGAACGACATCCCGCTATATCTCGCCAACGCTAAGTGCCACGGAGATGGTTCAGACGTCTATGGACTCGTCTCGGCCAGACCTTTGAGTGGACACCACCCACTTCCGGTCTACTACTTCCGGTCACGAGCTAGGGACACCGGAAGTCCGACTTTTGAAGTGCCCCCCCCATGATAGAAAATTGTCTGAACGATGCTCATTTCTTACTTTCAGCTCTCTACGACATTCCTAGCGGACGCTATTTGCATATGTCGCCGCGACATACCCTTTTCCAGCCTAATACCTAACCCTAACCCATTTAACATGGGAGTCTATGGGGGAGCGACATCTCGCGGTATCTCGCCAACGGTACGTGCCACGGAGATGGTTCAGACATCTATGGACTCGTCTCGGCCAGACCTTCACTTAGACACCCAACATGAGGTCCGCGGGACCTTCCTGGGCCGAGATACGGCCACTTCCGGTCCGCGTTTTACAAGAAAATAAAATTGCCTGATTCATGCTCCTAAGTGGTCTCTGGGATGTCCCCTTTCCATACAACGACAAAACACTTAGGAACTTTTCAAGGCCGACATCCATTTAACATGGGAGTCTATGGGGGAACGACATCTCGCGGTATCTCGCCAACGGTACGTGCCACGGGGATGGTTCAGATGTCTATGGACTCGTCTCGGCCAGACCTACACGTGGACACCCAACACGGCCCACTTACTATATATAACCCTACCAGGAACCTCTCATCCTAACCCTAAGTGTCTGACACATGGCACATGCCAATATAGGGACCATTCGACTCCAAATGGCCTGAAACGTGCTCCTATGCATGTTCTGGAGACACGTTATTCCAAAACACTTGGTCGTTTTTCAAGGGGGGACATCCATTTAACATGGGAGTCTATGGGGGAGCGACATCTCGCGGTATCTCGCCAACGGTACGTGCCACGGAGATGGTTCAGACATCTATGGACTCGTCTCGGCCAGACCTTCACTTAGACACCCAACATGAGGTCCGCGGGACCTTCCTGGGCCGAGATACGGCCACTTCCGGTCCGCGTTTTACAAGAAAATAAAATTGCCTGATTCATGCTCCTAAGTGGTCTCTGGGATGTCCCCTTTCCATACAACGACAAAACACTTAGGAACTTTTCAAGGCCGACATCCATTTAACATGGGAGTCTATGGGGGAACGACATCTCGCGGTATCTCGCCAACGGTACGTGCCACGGGGATGGTTCAGATGTCTATGGACTCGTCTCGGCCAGACCTACACGTGGACACCCAACATGAGGCTCGCGGACCCTCCCCGGCCGAGACACGGCCACTTCCGGTCCGCCTTTTCAAAGGAAAGGAAATTGCCTGATTCATGCTCCTCAGTGGTTTCTGCAATGTCCCCTACCCATACAACGACAAAACACTTAGGAGTTTTGCAAGGACGACATCCATTTAACATGGGAGTCTATGGGGGAACGACATCCCGCTATATCTCGCCAACGGTAAGTGCCACGGAGATGGTTCAGACGTCTATGGACTCGTCTCGGCCAGACCTTTGAGTGGACACCACCCACTTCCGGTCTACTACTTCCGGTCACGAGCTAGGGACACCGGAAGTCCGACTTTTGAAGTGCCCCCCCCATGATAGAAAATTGTCTGAACGATGCTCATTTCTTACTTTCAGCTCTCTACGACATTCCTAGCGGACGCTATTTGCATATGTCGCCGCGACATACCCTTTTCCAGCCTAATACCTAACCCTAACCCTAACCCTAACCCTAACCCTAACCCTAACCCTAACCCTAAATTGCCTGATTCATGCTCCTAAGTGGTCTCTGGGATGTCCCCTTTCCATACAACGACAAAACACTTAGGAACTTTTCAAGGCCGACATCCATTTAACATGGGAGTCTATGGGGGAACGACATCTCGCGGTATCTCGCCAACGGTACGTGCCACGGGGATGGTTCAGATGTCTATGGACTCGTCTCGGCCAGACCTACACGTGGACACCCAACATGAGGCTCGCGGACCCTCCCCGGCCGAGACACGGCCACTTCCGGTCCGCCTTTTCAAAGGAAATGAAATTGCCTGATTCATGCTCCTCAGTGGTTTCTGCAATGTCCCCTACCCATACAACGACAAAACACTTAGGAGTTTTGCAAGGACGACATCCATTTAACATGGGAGTCTATGGGGGAACGACATCCCGCTATATCTCGCCAACGCTAAGTGCCACGGAGATGGTTCAGACGTCTATGGACTCGTCTCGGCCAGACCTTTGAGTGGACACCACCCACTTACGGTCTACTACTTCCGGTCACGAGCTAGGGACACCGGAAGTCCGACTTTTGAAGTGCCCCCCCCATGATAGAAAATTGTCTGAACGATGCTCATTTCTTACTTTCAGCTCTCTACGACATTCCTAGCGGACGCTATTTGCATATGTCGCCGCGACATACCCTTTTCCAGCCTAATACCTCGTTTGTGTACTTCAGCGCAGTTAAGTTACTCTCTAAGCAGCTGCTGCTGCCTGAGTCGGTCCCGTCTGGCACAACAGCAAGCTTGAGTACCCACCCTCCATCCAAGAAACCGATCTGGAATGCGTGGACGTGTCTCCACAGCTTCAGGACGCTTTGGGATAGGGTGGTGAGGTGCAGGTGCTTCTTCAGCTCAGGCCATTGAAGCCGAGCCGAATAATTCACCCGCAACTGTGGCAGAAAAAGACGTTGCACCGGCACCTTTAATCCGGAAAAGCTCTTCATCTCCAGTACTGCCCCATCGAGGTCATGGATGAAATGCATGCTGGTTGGCTCGCTGTGCACCGTGGGGTGCACAGCTACTTTAACGTCCTCCGATCGCAGGAAGTCATCGGTGCAGGGAAAGGCGTTGTAGGACTCCAGCAGCAAGCTGGAGTTCTCCTCTGCTGTCTCCAAGAACTCCATGGAACACCTATCACTAACCACACTGACTGCTGTTGAGTGGCTGGTGTCTGCTGGGCAACTGAGCTCTCCCCAATGCACTCACTTATATAGCCTCTGTTTCTCGCCTTTTTTTTATAAACACTATAAACTTCAAAAGTCTTAGGGCATCACAGTTTACGTTTTAAAATGTTTTTTTTATTTTATTTTAATGTATTTTCTCACCCTCTTTCCATTTATGGAGTCAGATTTGCGCTAGGACTTATAGTTTTTGAGTTATTGAATGTTTCGCTTATAGCTCATCACAGGAGTGTCCCAGCGGCTTGGGACGATTATATCTTTAATATATGCCCATTCCTTGTTCGTCTCGTCGAGCCGAGTCGATTGGTACCACGCACGAGCCTCTAGGTCCGAAAAACAAAACCCGAAATAGGTTTTTTTTGAATAACTTCCGATGGGAGTATCGTACAGACACGGGCTTTCACAATTCGTTTTCCTCTCGTCGAGCCGCGTCGATTGGTGCCGGCCCCGACTCCCTGCGTCAAAGTGGGGCGAGGCAAGAGCCGAAAAACCACCCGCGAATAGGTTTTTGTTGAATAACTTCCGATGGGAGTATCGTACAGACACGGGCCTTGACAATTCTTTTTCCTCTCGTCGAGCCGCGTCGATTGATACCGGGCCCGACTCCCTGCGTCAAAAGGGGGCGAAGCTATGGCCGAAAAACCAATCCGAGCGCAAACATGAGGTTCGCGGACCTTCTTGGGCCGCGATATGTCGAATGCGATATCTCGCCAACGGTACATGCCACGGGGATGGTTCAGGTATCTATGGATTCGTCTCGGCCAGACCTACACGTGGACACCCAACACGATGCTCTTTTTTTCGAATGCGATATCTCGCCAACGGTACATGCCACGGGGATGGTTCAGGTATCTATGGATTCGTCTCGGCCAGACCTACACGTGGACACCCAACACGATGCTCTTTTTTTCCAAGTAAATAAAATTGCCTGATTCATGCTCCTAAGGGGTCTCTGGGATGTCGCCTTTCCATACAACGACAAAACATAGCATGGGAGTCTATGGGGGAACGACATCTCGCGGTATCTCGCCAACGATACGTGCCACAGGGATGGTTCAGACATCTATGGACTCGTCTTGACCAGACCTTCACTTAGACACCCAACATGAGGTTCGTGGGACCTTCCAAGACCGAGACACGGCCACTTCCGGTCGCGTTTTCCAAGAAAATAAAATTGCCTGATTCATGCTCCCAAGTGGTTTCTGGGATGTCCCCTTTCCATACAACGACAAAACACTTAGGAGTTTTTCAAGGACGACATCCATTTAACATGGGAGTCTATGGGGGAGCGACATCCCGCTATATCTCGCCAACGGTACATGCCACGGGGATGGATCCGGTGGCTGTGGATTCGTCTCGGCCAGACCTTCACTTAGACACCCAACATGAGGTTCGTGGGACCTTCCAAGACCGAGATACGGTCACTTCCGGTCGCGTTTTCCAAGAAAATAAAATTGCCTGATTCATGCTCCTATGTGGTTTCGGGGATTTCGCCATACAAAGACAAAACACTTAGGAGTTTTTCAAGGCCGACATCCATTTAACATGGGACTCTATGGGGGAGCGACATCTCGCGATATCTCGCCAACGGTACATGCCACGGGGATGGTTCAGGCATCTATGGACTCGTCTCGAATAGACCTACACGTGGACACCAAACATGAGGCTCGCGGACCCTCCGCGGCCGAGACACGGCCACTTCCGGTCCGCGTTTTCAAAGGAAATGAAATGGCCTGATTCATGCTCCCAAGTGGTCTCTGGGATGTCCCCTTCCCATACAACGACAAAACACTTAGACATTTTCAATCACTCCCATTGACTTGAATGGGGAAACTTAAAACGCCTATAACTTTGGACAGGAAGGTCGTAGCGACTTGGGACCAACACTGGCGTGCTCAGGGTGCATGGAAATGGGGGGGTAGCCGCAATGTCATCCCGATGTCACGCTGGGAAATACACTTCTTGACGATCTTGATTCCCCATTCATGTCTATGTGAAAAAACAAAGTGTCCAAACTTGATGATTTTAAGGGCGACATTCGTTAAGGGGACTCCACTGAGCACCCACACGAAATATCAGCTCAATTGGACAAAGATTTCGATGAATGTCACATGTTTCTAAGGTGGCACTCATCCCTATTACCTAACCCTAACCCTAACCCTAACCCTAACCCTAACCCTAACCCTAACCCTAACCCTAACCCTAACCCTAACCCTAACCCTAACCCTAACCCTAACCCTAACCCTAACCCTAACCCTAACCCTAACCCTATGGGGGAACGACATCTCGCGGTATCTCGCCAACGGTACGTGCCACGGGGATGGTTCAGATGTCTATGGACTCGTCTCGGCCAGACCTACACGTGGACACCCAACACGGCCCACTTACTATATATAACCCTACCAGGAACCTCTCATCCTAACCCTAAGTGTCTGACACATGGCACATGCCAATATAGGGACCATTCGACTCCAAATGGCCTGAAACGTGCTCCTATGCATGTTCTGGAGACACGTTATTCCAAAACACTTGGTCGTTTTTCAAGGGGGGACATCCATTTAACATGGGAGTCTATGGGGGAGCGACATCTCGCGGTATCTCGCCAACGGTACGTGCCACGGAGATGGTTCAGACATCTATGGACTCGTCTCGGCCAGACCTTCACTTAGACACCCAACATGAGGTCCGCGGGACCTTCCTGGGCCGAGATACGGCCACTTCCGGTCCGCGTTTTACAAGAAAATAAAATTGCCTGATTCATGCTCCTAAGTGGTCTCTGGGATGTCCCCTTTCCATACAACGACAAAACACTTAGGAACTTTTCAAGGCCGACATCCATTTAACATGGGAGTCTATGGGGGAACGACATCTCGCGGTATCTCGCCAACGGTACGTGCCACGGGGATGGTTCAGATGTCTATGGACTCGTCTCGGCCAGACCTACACGTGGACACCCAACACGGCCCACTTACTATATATAACCCTACCAGGAACCTCTCATCCTAACCCTAAGTGTCTGACACATGGCACATGCCAATATAGGGACCATTCGACTCCAAATGGCCTGAAACGTGCTCCTATGCATGTTCTGGAGACACGTTATTCCAAAACACTTGGTCGTTTTTCAAGGGGGGACATCCATTTAACATGGGAGTCTATGGGGGAGCGACATCTCGCGGTATCTCGCCAACGGTACGTGCCACGGAGATGGTTCAGACATCTATGGACTCGTCTCGGCCAGACCTTCACTTAGACACCCAACATGAGGTCCGCGGGACCTTCCTGGGCCGAGATACGGCCACTTCCGGTCCGCGTTTTACAAGAAAATAAAATTGCCTGATTCATGCTCCTAAGTGGTCTCTGGGATGTCCCCTTTCCATACAACGACAAAACACTTAGGAACTTTTCAAGGCCGACATCCATTTAACATGGGAGTCTATGGGGGAACGACATCTCGCGGTATCTCGCCAACGGTACGTGCCACGGGGATGGTTCAGATGTCTATGGACTCGTCTCGGCCAGACCTACACGTGGACACCCAACACGGCCCACTTACTATATATAACCCTACCAGGAACCTCTCATCCTAACCCTAAGTGTCTGACACATGGCACATGCCAATATAGGGACCATTCGACTCCAAATGGCCTGAAACGTGCTCCTATGCATGTTCTGGAGACACGTTATTCCAAAACACTTGGTCGTTTTTCAAGGGGGGACATCCATTTAACATGGGAGTCTATGGGGGAGCGACATCTCGCGGTATCTCGCCAACGGTACGTGCCACGGAGATGGTTCAGACATCTATGGACTCGTCTCGGCCAGACCTTCACTTAGACACCCAACATGAGGTCCGCGGGACCTTCCTGGGCCGAGATACGGCCACTTCCGGTCCGCGTTTTACAAGAAAATAAAATTGCCTGATTCATGCTCCTAAGTGGTCTCTGGGATGTCCCCTTTCCATACAACGACAAAACACTTAGGAACTTTTCAAGGCCGACATCCATTTAACATGGGAGTCTATGGGGGAACGACATCTCGCGGTATCTCGCCAACGGTACGTGCCACGGGGATGGTTCAGATGTCTATGGACTCGTCTCGGCCAGACCTACACGTGGACACCCAACATGAGGCTCGCGGACCCTCCCCGGCCGAGACACGGCCACTTCCGGTCCGCCTTTTCAAAGGAAATGAAATTGCCTGATTCATGCTCCTCAGTGGTTTCTGCAATGTCCCCTACCCATACAACGACAAAACACTTAGGAGTTTTGCAAGGACGACATCCATTTAACATGGGAGTCTATGGGGGAACGACATCCCGCTATATCTCGCCAACGCTAAGTGCCACGGAGATGGTTCAGACGTCTATGGACTCGTCTCGGCCAGACCTTTGAGTGGACACCACCCACTTACGGTCTACTACTTCCGGTCACGAGCTAGGGACACCGGAAGTCCGACTTTTGAAGTGCCCCCCCCATGATAGAAAATTGTCTGAACGATGCTCATTTCTTACTTTCAGCTCTCTACGACATTCCTAGCGGACGCTATTTGCATATGTCGCCGCGACATACCCTTTTCCAGCCTAATACCTCGTTTGTGTACTTCAGCGCAGTTAAGTTACTCTCTAAGCAGCTGCTGCTGCCTGAGTCGGTCCCGTCTGGCACAACAGCAAGCTTGAGTACCCACCCTCCATCCAAGAAACCGATCTGGAATGCGTGGACGTGTCTCCACAGCTTCAGGACGCTTTGGGATAGGGTGGTGAGGTGCAGGTGCTTCTTCAGCTCAGGCCATTGAAGCCGAGCCGAATAATTCACCCGCAACTGTGGCAGAAAAAGACGTTGCACCGGCACCTTTAATCCGGAAAAGCTCTTCATCTCCAGTACTGCCCCATCGAGGTCATGGATGAAATGCATGCTGGTTGGCTCGCTGTGCACCGTGGGGTGCACAGCTACTTTAACGTCCTCCGATCGCAGGAAGTCATCGGTGCAGGGAAAGGCGTTGTAGGACTCCAGCAGCAAGCTGGAGTTCTCCTCTGCTGTCTCCAAGAACTCCATGGAACACCTATCACTAACCACACTGACTGCTGTTGAGTGGCTGGTGTCTGCTGGGCAACTGAGCTCTCCCCAATGCACTCACTTATATAGCCTCTGTTTCTCGCCTTTTTTTTATAAACACTATAAACTTCAAAAGTCTTAGGGCATCACAGTTTACGTTTTAAAATGTTTTTTTTATTTTATTTTAATGTATTTTCTCACCCTCTTTCCATTTATGGAGTCAGATTTGCGCTAGGACTTATAGTTTTTGAGTTATTGAATGTTTCGCTTATAGCTCATCACAGGAGTGTCCCAGCGGCTTGGGACGATTATATCTTTAATATATGCCCATTCCTTGTTCGTCTCGTCGAGCCGAGTCGATTGGTACCACGCACGAGCCTCTAGGTCCGAAAAACAAAACCCGAAATAGGTTTTTTTTGAATAACTTCCGATGGGAGTATCGTACAGACACGGGCTTTCACAATTCGTTTTCCTCTCGTCGAGCCGCGTCGATTGGTGCCGGCCCCGACTCCCTGCGTCAAAGTGGGGCGAGGCAAGAGCCGAAAAACCACCCGCGAATAGGTTTTTGTTGAATAACTTCCGATGGGAGTATCGTACAGACACGGGCCTTGACAATTCTTTTTCCTCTCGTCGAGCCGCGTCGATTGATACCGGGCCCGACTCCCTGCGTCAAAAGGGGGCGAAGCTATGGCCGAAAAACCAATCCGAGCGCAAACATGAGGTTCGCGGACCTTCTTGGGCCGCGATATGTCGAATGCGATATCTCGCCAACGGTACATGCCACGGGGATGGTTCAGGTATCTATGGATTCGTCTCGGCCAGACCTACACGTGGACACCCAACACGATGCTCTTTTTTTCGAATGCGATATCTCGCCAACGGTACATGCCACGGGGATGGTTCAGGTATCTATGGATTCGTCTCGGCCAGACCTACACGTGGACACCCAACACGATGCTCTTTTTTTCCAAGTAAATAAAATTGCCTGATTCATGCTCCTAAGGGGTCTCTGGGATGTCGCCTTTCCATACAACGACAAAACATAGCATGGGAGTCTATGGGGGAACGACATCTCGCGGTATCTCGCCAACGATACGTGCCACAGGGATGGTTCAGACATCTATGGACTCGTCTTGACCAGACCTTCACTTAGACACCCAACATGAGGTTCGTGGGACCTTCCAAGACCGAGACACGGCCACTTCCGGTCGCGTTTTCCAAGAAAATAAAATTGCCTGATTCATGCTCCCAAGTGGTTTCTGGGATGTCCCCTTTCCATACAACGACAAAACACTTAGGAGTTTTTCAAGGACGACATCCATTTAACATGGGAGTCTATGGGGGAGCGACATCCCGCTATATCTCGCCAACGGTACATGCCACGGGGATGGATCCGGTGGCTGTGGATTCGTCTCGGCCAGACCTTCACTTAGACACCCAACATGAGGTTCGTGGGACCTTCCAAGACCGAGATACGGTCACTTCCGGTCGCGTTTTCCAAGAAAATAAAATTGCCTGATTCATGCTCCTATGTGGTTTCGGGGATTTCGCCATACAAAGACAAAACACTTAGGAGTTTTTCAAGGCCGACATCCATTTAACATGGGACTCTATGGGGGAGCGACATCTCGCGATATCTCGCCAACGGTACATGCCACGGGGATGGTTCAGGCATCTATGGACTCGTCTCGAATAGACCTACACGTGGACACCAAACATGAGGCTCGCGGACCCTCCGCGGCCGAGACACGGCCACTTCCGGTCCGCGTTTTCAAAGGAAATGAAATGGCCTGATTCATGCTCCCAAGTGGTCTCTGGGATGTCCCCTTCCCATACAACGACAAAACACTTAGACATTTTCAATCACTCCCATTGACTTGAATGGGGAAACTTAAAACGCCTATAACTTTGGACAGGAAGGTCGTAGCGACTTGGGACCAACACTGGCGTGCTCAGGGTGCATGGAAATGGGGGGGTAGCCGCAATGTCATCCCGATGTCACGCTGGGAAATACACTTCTTGACGATCTTGATTCCCCATTCATGTCTATGTGAAAAAACAAAGTGTCCAAACTTGATGATTTTAAGGGCGACATTCGTTAAGGGGACTCCACTGAGCACCCACACGAAATATCAGCTCAATTGGACAAAGATTTCGATGAATGTCACATGTTTCTAAGGTGGCACTCATCCCTATTACCTAACCCTAACCCTAACCCTAACCCTAACCCTAACCCTAACCCTAACCCTAACCCTAACCCTAACCCTAACCCTAACCCTAACCCTAACCCTAACCCTAACCCTAACCCTAACCCTATGGGGGAACGACATCTCGCGGTATCTCGCCAACGGTACGTGCCACGGGGATGGTTCAGATGTCTATGGACTCGTCTCGGCCAGACCTACACGTGGACACCCAACACGGCCCACTTACTATATATAACCCTACCAGGAACCTCTCATCCTAACCCTAAGTGTCTGACACATGGCACATGCCAATATAGGGACCATTCGACTCCAAATGGCCTGAAACGTGCTCCTATGCATGTTCTGGAGACACGTTATTCCAAAACACTTGGTCGTTTTTCAAGGGGGGACATCCATTTAACATGGGAGTCTATGGGGGAGCGACATCTCGCGGTATCTCGCCAACGGTACGTGCCACGGAGATGGTTCAGACATCTATGGACTCGTCTCGGCCAGACCTTCACTTAGACACCCAACATGAGGTCCGCGGGACCTTCCTGGGCCGAGATACGGCCACTTCCGGTCCGCGTTTTACAAGAAAATAAAATTGCCTGATTCATGCTCCTAAGTGGTCTCTGGGATGTCCCCTTTCCATACAACGACAAAACACTTAGGAACTTTTCAAGGCCGACATCCATTTAACATGGGAGTCTATGGGGGAACGACATCTCGCGGTATCTCGCCAACGGTACGTGCCACGGGGATGGTTCAGATGTCTATGGACTCGTCTCGGCCAGACCTACACGTGGACACCCAACACGGCCCACTTACTATATATAACCCTACCAGGAACCTCTCATCCTAACCCTAAGTGTCTGACACATGGCACATGCCAATATAGGGACCATTCGACTCCAAATGGCCTGAAACGTGCTCCTATGCATGTTCTGGAGACACGTTATTCCAAAACACTTGGTCGTTTTTCAAGGGGGGACATCCATTTAACATGGGAGTCTATGGGGGAGCGACATCTCGCGGTATCTCGCCAACGGTACGTGCCACGGAGATGGTTCAGACATCTATGGACTCGTCTCGGCCAGACCTTCACTTAGACACCCAACATGAGGTCCGCGGGACCTTCCTGGGCCGAGATACGGCCACTTCCGGTCCGCGTTTTACAAGAAAATAAAATTGCCTGATTCATGCTCCTAAGTGGTCTCTGGGATGTCCCCTTTCCATACAACGACAAAACACTTAGGAACTTTTCAAGGCCGACATCCATTTAACATGGGAGTCTATGGGGGAACGACATCTCGCGGTATCTCGCCAACGGTACGTGCCACGGGGATGGTTCAGATGTCTATGGACTCGTCTCGGCCAGACCTACACGTGGACACCCAACACGGCCCACTTACTATATATAACCCTACCAGGAACCTCTCATCCTAACCCTAAGTGTCTGACACATGGCACATGCCAATATAGGGACCATTCGACTCCAAATGGCCTGAAACGTGCTCCTATGCATGTTCTGGAGACACGTTATTCCAAAACACTTGGTCGTTTTTCAAGGGGGGACATCCATTTAACATGGGAGTCTATGGGGGAGCGACATCTCGCGGTATCTCGCCAACGGTACGTGCCACGGAGATGGTTCAGACATCTATGGACTCGTCTCGGCCAGACCTTCACTTAGACACCCAACATGAGGTCCGCGGGACCTTCCTGGGCCGAGATACGGCCACTTCCGGTCCGCGTTTTACAAGAAAATAAAATTGCCTGATTCATGCTCCTAAGTGGTCTCTGGGATGTCCCCTTTCCATACAACGACAAAACACTTAGGAACTTTTCAAGGCCGACATCCATTTAACATGGGAGTCTATGGGGGAACGACATCTCGCGGTATCTCGCCAACGGTACGTGCCACGGGGATGGTTCAGATGTCTATGGACTCGTCTCGGCCAGACCTACACGTGGACACCCAACATGAGGCTCGCGGACCCTCCCCGGCCGAGACACGGCCACTTCCGGTCCGCCTTTTCAAAGGAAATGAAATTGCCTGATTCATGCTCCTCAGTGGTTTCTGCAATGTCCCCTACCCATACAACGACAAAACACTTAGGAGTTTTGCAAGGACGACATCCATTTAACATGGGAGTCTATGGGGGAACGACATCCCGCTATATCTCGCCAACGCTAAGTGCCACGGAGATGGTTCAGACGTCTATGGACTCGTCTCGGCCAGACCTTTGAGTGGACACCACCCACTTACGGTCTACTACTTCCGGTCACGAGCTAGGGACACCGGAAGTCCGACTTTTGAAGTGCCCCCCCCATGATAGAAAATTGTCTGAACGATGCTCATTTCTTACTTTCAGCTCTCTACGACATTCCTAGCGGACGCTATTTGCATATGTCGCCGCGACATACCCTTTTCCAGCCTAATACCTCGTTTGTGTACTTCAGCGCAGTTAAGTTACTCTCTAAGCAGCTGCTGCTGCCTGAGTCGGTCCCGTCTGGCACAACAGCAAGCTTGAGTACCCACCCTCCATCCAAGAAACCGATCTGGAATGCGTGGACGTGTCTCCACAGCTTCAGGACGCTTTGGGATAGGGTGGTGAGGTGCAGGTGCTTCTTCAGCTCAGGCCATTGAAGCCGAGCCGAATAATTCACCCGCAACTGTGGCAGAAAAAGACGTTGCACCGGCACCTTTAATCCGGAAAAGCTCTTCATCTCCAGTACTGCCCCATCGAGGTCATGGATGAAATGCATGCTGGTTGGCTCGCTGTGCACCGTGGGGTGCACAGCTACTTTAACGTCCTCCGATCGCAGGAAGTCATCGGTGCAGGGAAAGGCGTTGTAGGACTCCAGCAGCAAGCTGGAGTTCTCCTCTGCTGTCTCCAAGAACTCCATGGAACACCTATCACTAACCACACTGACTGCTGTTGAGTGGCTGGTGTCTGCTGGGCAACTGAGCTCTCCCCAATGCACTCACTTATATAGCCTCTGTTTCTCGCCTTTTTTTTATAAACACTATAAACTTCAAAAGTCTTAGGGCATCACAGTTTACGTTTTAAAATGTTTTTTTTATTTTATTTTAATGTATTTTCTCACCCTCTTTCCATTTATGGAGTCAGATTTGCGCTAGGACTTATAGTTTTTGAGTTATTGAATGTTTCGCTTATAGCTCATCACAGGAGTGTCCCAGCGGCTTGGGACGATTATATCTTTAATATATGCCCATTCCTTGTTCGTCTCGTCGAGCCGAGTCGATTGGTACCACGCACGAGCCTCTAGGTCCGAAAAACAAAACCCGAAATAGGTTTTTTTTGAATAACTTCCGATGGGAGTATCGTACAGACACGGGCTTTCACAATTCGTTTTCCTCTCGTCGAGCCGCGTCGATTGGTGCCGGCCCCGACTCCCTGCGTCAAAGTGGGGCGAGGCAAGAGCCGAAAAACCACCCGCGAATAGGTTTTTGTTGAATAACTTCCGATGGGAGTATCGTACAGACACGGGCCTTGACAATTCTTTTTCCTCTCGTCGAGCCGCGTCGATTGATACCGGGCCCGACTCCCTGCGTCAAAAGGGGGCGAAGCTATGGCCGAAAAACCAATCCGAGCGCAAACATGAGGTTCGCGGACCTTCTTGGGCCGCGATATGTCGAATGCGATATCTCGCCAACGGTACATGCCACGGGGATGGTTCAGGTATCTATGGATTCGTCTCGGCCAGACCTACACGTGGACACCCAACACGATGCTCTTTTTTTCGAATGCGATATCTCGCCAACGGTACATGCCACGGGGATGGTTCAGGTATCTATGGATTCGTCTCGGCCAGACCTACACGTGGACACCCAACACGATGCTCTTTTTTTCCAAGTAAATAAAATTGCCTGATTCATGCTCCTAAGGGGTCTCTGGGATGTCGCCTTTCCATACAACGACAAAACATAGCATGGGAGTCTATGGGGGAACGACATCTCGCGGTATCTCGCCAACGATACGTGCCACAGGGATGGTTCAGACATCTATGGACTCGTCTTGACCAGACCTTCACTTAGACACCCAACATGAGGTTCGTGGGACCTTCCAAGACCGAGACACGGCCACTTCCGGTCGCGTTTTCCAAGAAAATAAAATTGCCTGATTCATGCTCCCAAGTGGTTTCTGGGATGTCCCCTTTCCATACAACGACAAAACACTTAGGAGTTTTTCAAGGACGACATCCATTTAACATGGGAGTCTATGGGGGAGCGACATCCCGCTATATCTCGCCAACGGTACATGCCACGGGGATGGATCCGGTGGCTGTGGATTCGTCTCGGCCAGACCTTCACTTAGACACCCAACATGAGGTTCGTGGGACCTTCCAAGACCGAGATACGGTCACTTCCGGTCGCGTTTTCCAAGAAAATAAAATTGCCTGATTCATGCTCCTATGTGGTTTCGGGGATTTCGCCATACAAAGACAAAACACTTAGGAGTTTTTCAAGGCCGACATCCATTTAACATGGGACTCTATGGGGGAGCGACATCTCGCGATATCTCGCCAACGGTACATGCCACGGGGATGGTTCAGGCATCTATGGACTCGTCTCGAATAGACCTACACGTGGACACCAAACATGAGGCTCGCGGACCCTCCGCGGCCGAGACACGGCCACTTCCGGTCCGCGTTTTCAAAGGAAATGAAATGGCCTGATTCATGCTCCCAAGTGGTCTCTGGGATGTCCCCTTCCCATACAACGACAAAACACTTAGACATTTTCAATCACTCCCATTGACTTGAATGGGGAAACTTAAAACGCCTATAACTTTGGACAGGAAGGTCGTAGCGACTTGGGACCAACACTGGCGTGCTCAGGGTGCATGGAAATGGGGGGGTAGCCGCAATGTCATCCCGATGTCACGCTGGGAAATACACTTCTTGACGATCTTGATTCCCCATTCATGTCTATGTGAAAAAACAAAGTGTCCAAACTTGATGATTTTAAGGGCGACATTCGTTAAGGGGACTCCACTGAGCACCCACACGAAATATCAGCTCAATTGGACAAAGATTTCGATGAATGTCACATGTTTCTAAGGTGGCACTCATCCCTATTACCTAACCCTAACCCTAACCCTAACCCTAACCCTAACCCTAACCCCCTAACCCTAACCCTAACCCTAACCCTAACCCTAACCCTAACCCTAACCCTAACCCTAACCCTAACCCTAACCCTAACCCTAACCCTAACCCTAACCCTAACCCTACCAGGAACCTCTCATCCTAACCCTAAGTGTCTGACACATGGCACATGCCAATATAGGGACCATTCGACTCCAAATGGCCTGAAACGTGCTCCTATGCATGTTCTGGAGACACGTTATTCCAAAACACTTGGTCGTTTTTCAAGGGGGGACATCCATTTAACATGGGAGTCTATGGGGGAGCGACATCTCGCGGTATCTCGCCAACGGTACGTGCCACGGAGATGGTTCAGACATCTATGGACTCGTCTCGGCCAGACCTTCACTTAGACACCCAACATGAGGTCCGCGGGACCTTCCTGGGCCGAGATACGGCCACTTCCGGTCCGCGTTTTACAAGAAAATAAAATTGCCTGATTCATGCTCCTAAGTGGTCTCTGGGATGTCCCCTTTCCATACAACGACAAAACACTTAGGAACTTTTCAAGGCCGACATCCATTTAACATGGGAGTCTATGGGGGAACGACATCTCGCGGTATCTCGCCAACGGTACGTGCCACGGGGATGGTTCAGATGTCTATGGACTCGTCTCGGCCAGACCTACACGTGGACACCCAACATGAGGCTCGCGGACCCTCCCCGGCCGAGACACGGCCACTTCCGGTCCGCGTTTTCAAAGGAAATGAAATTGCCTGATTCATGCTCCTGAGTGGTTTCTGCAATGTCCCCTACCCATACAACGACAAAACACTTAGGAGTTTTGCAAGGACGACATCCATTTAACATGGGAGTCTATGGGGGAACGACATCCCGCTATATCTCGCCAACGCTAAGTGCCACGGAGATGGTTCAGACGTCTATGGACTCGTCTCGGCCAGACCTTTGAGTGGACACCACCCACTTCCGGTCTACTACTTCCGGTCACGAGCTAGGGACACCGGAAGTCCGACTTTTGAAGTGCCCCCCCCATGATAGAAAATTGTCTGAACGATGCTCATTTCTTACTTTCAGCTCTCTACGACATTCCTAGCGGACGCTATTTGCATATGTCGCCGCGACATACCCTTTTCCAGCCTAATACCTAACCCTAACCCATTTAACATGGGAGTCTATGGGGGAGCGACATCTCGCGGTATCTCGCCAACGGTACGTGCCACGGAGATGGTTCAGACATCTATGGACTCGTCTCGGCCAGACCTTCACTTAGACACCCAACATGAGGTCCGCGGGACCTTCCTGGGCCGAGATACGGCCACTTCCGGTCCGCGTTTTACAAGAAAATAAAATTGCCTGATTCATGCTCCTAAGTGGTCTCTGGGATGTCCCCTTTCCATACAACGACAAAACACTTAGGAACTTTTCAAGGCCGACATCCATTTAACATGGGAGTCTATGGGGGAACGACATCTCGCGGTATCTCGCCAACGGTACGTGCCACGGGGATGGTTCAGATGTCTATGGACTCGTCTCGGCCAGACCTACACGTGGACACCCAACACGGCCCACTTACTATATATAACCCTACCAGGAACCTCTCATCCTAACCCTAAGTGTCTGACACATGGCACATGCCAATATAGGGACCATTCGACTCCAAATGGCCTGAAACGTGCTCCTATGCATGTTCTGGAGACACGTTATTCCAAAACACTTGGTCGTTTTTCAAGGGGGGACATCCATTTAACATGGGAGTCTATGGGGGAGCGACATCTCGCGGTATCTCGCCAACGGTACGTGCCACGGAGATGGTTCAGACATCTATGGACTCGTCTCGGCCAGACCTTCACTTAGACACCCAACATGAGGTCCGCGGGACCTTCCTGGGCCGAGATACGGCCACTTCCGGTCCGCGTTTTACAAGAAAATAAAATTGCCTGATTCATGCTCCTAAGTGGTCTCTGGGATGTCCCCTTTCCATACAACGACAAAACACTTAGGAACTTTTCAAGGCCGACATCCATTTAACATGGGAGTCTATGGGGGAACGACATCTCGCGGTATCTCGCCAACGGTACGTGCCACGGGGATGGTTCAGATGTCTATGGACTCGTCTCGGCCAGACCTACACGTGGACACCCAACACGGCCCACTTACTATATATAACCCTACCAGGAACCTCTCATCCTAACCCTAAGTGTCTGACACATGGCACATGCCAATATAGGGACCATTCGACTCCAAATGGCCTGAAACGTGCTCCTATGCATGTTCTGGAGACACGTTATTCCAAAACACTTGGTCGTTTTTCAAGGGGGGACATCCATTTAACATGGGAGTCTATGGGGGAGCGACATCTCGCGGTATCTCGCCAACGGTACGTGCCACGGAGATGGTTCAGACATCTATGGACTCGTCTCGGCCAGACCTTCACTTAGACACCCAACATGAGGTCCGCGGGACCTTCCTGGGCCGAGATACGGCCACTTCCGGTCCGCGTTTTACAAGAAAATAAAATTGCCTGATTCATGCTCCTAAGTGGTCTCTGGGATGTCCCCTTTCCATACAACGACAAAACACTTAGGAACTTTTCAAGGCCGACATCCATTTAACATGGGAGTCTATGGGGGAACGACATCTCGCGGTATCTCGCCAACGGTACGTGCCACGGGGATGGTTCAGATGTCTATGGACTCGTCTCGGCCAGACCTACACGTGGACACCCAACACGGCCCACTTACTATATATAACCCTACCAGGAACCTCTCATCCTAACCCTAAGTGTCTGACACATGGCACATGCCAATATAGGGACCATTCGACTCCAAATGGCCTGAAACGTGCTCCTATGCATGTTCTGGAGACACGTTATTCCAAAACACTTGGTCGTTTTTCAAGGGGGGACATCCATTTAACATGGGAGTCTATGGGGGAGCGACATCTCGCGGTATCTCGCCAACGGTACGTGCCACGGAGATGGTTCAGACATCTATGGACTCGTCTCGGCCAGACCTTCACTTAGACACCCAACATGAGGTCCGCGGGACCTTCCTGGGCCGAGATACGGCCACTTCCGGTCCGCGTTTTACAAGAAAATAAAATTGCCTGATTCATGCTCCTAAGTGGTCTCTGGGATGTCCCCTTTCCATACAACGACAAAACACTTAGGAACTTTTCAAGGCCGACATCCATTTAACATGGGAGTCTATGGGGGAACGACATCTCGCGGTATCTCGCCAACGGTACGTGCCACGGGGATGGTTCAGATGTCTATGGACTCGTCTCGGCCAGACCTACACGTGGACACCCAACATGAGGCTCGCGGACCCTCCCCGGCCGAGACACGGCCACTTCCGGTCCGCGTTTTCAAAGGAAATGAAATTGCCTGATTCATGCTCCTGAGTGGTTTCTGCAATGTCCCCTACCCATACAACGACAAAACACTTAGGAGTTTTGCAAGGACGACATCCATTTAACATGGGAGTCTATGGGGGAACGACATCCCGCTATATCTCGCCAACGCTAAGTGCCACGGAGATGGTTCAGACGTCTATGGACTCGTCTCGGCCAGACCTTTGAGTGGACACCACCCACTTCCGGTCTACTACTTCCGGTCACGAGCTAGGGACACCGGAAGTCCGACTTTTGAAGTGCCCCCCCCATGATAGAAAATTGTCTGAACGATGCTCATTTCTTACTTTCAGCTCTCTACGACATTCCTAGCGGACGCTATTTGCATATGTCGCCGCGACATACCCTTTTCCAGCCTAATACCTAACCCTAACCCATTTAACATGGGAGTCTATGGGGGAGCGACATCTCGCGGTATCTCGCCAACGGTACGTGCCACGGAGATGGTTCAGACATCTATGGACTCGTCTCGGCCAGACCTTCACTTAGACACCCAACATGAGGTCCGCGGGACCTTCCTGGGCCGAGATACGGCCACTTCCGGTCCGCGTTTTACAAGAAAATAAAATTGCCTGATTCATGCTCCTAAGTGGTCTCTGGGATGTCCCCTTTCCATACAACGACAAAACACTTAGGAACTTTTCAAGGCCGACATCCATTTAACATGGGAGTCTATGGGGGAACGACATCTCGCGGTATCTCGCCAACGGTACGTGCCACGGGGATGGTTCAGATGTCTATGGACTCGTCTCGGCCAGACCTACACGTGGACACCCAACACGGCCCACTTACTATATATAACCCTACCAGGAACCTCTCATCCTAACCCTAAGTGTCTGACACATGGCACATGCCAATATAGGGACCATTCGACTCCAAATGGCCTGAAACGTGCTCCTATGCATGTTCTGGAGACACGTTATTCCAAAACACTTGGTCGTTTTTCAAGGGGGGACATCCATTTAACATGGGAGTCTATGGGGGAGCGACATCTCGCGGTATCTCGCCAACGGTACGTGCCACGGAGATGGTTCAGACATCTATGGACTCGTCTCGGCCAGACCTTCACTTAGACACCCAACATGAGGTCCGCGGGACCTTCCTGGGCCGAGATACGGCCACTTCCGGTCCGCGTTTTACAAGAAAATAAAATTGCCTGATTCATGCTCCTAAGTGGTCTCTGGGATGTCCCCTTTCCATACAACGACAAAACACTTAGGAACTTTTCAAGGCCGACATCCATTTAACATGGGAGTCTATGGGGGAACGACATCTCGCGGTATCTCGCCAACGGTACGTGCCACGGGGATGGTTCAGATGTCTATGGACTCGTCTCGGCCAGACCTACACGTGGACACCCAACATGAGGCTCGCGGACCCTCCCCGGCCGAGACACGGCCACTTCCGGTCCGCCTTTTCAAAGGAAAGGAAATTGCCTGATTCATGCTCCTCAGTGGTTTCTGCAATGTCCCCTACCCATACAACGACAAAACACTTAGGAGTTTTGCAAGGACGACATCCATTTAACATGGGAGTCTATGGGGGAACGACATCCCGCTATATCTCGCCAACGGTAAGTGCCACGGAGATGGTTCAGACGTCTATGGACTCGTCTCGGCCAGACCTTTGAGTGGACACCACCCACTTCCGGTCTACTACTTCCGGTCACGAGCTAGGGACACCGGAAGTCCGACTTTTGAAGTGCCCCCCCCATGATAGAAAATTGTCTGAACGATGCTCATTTCTTACTTTCAGCTCTCTACGACATTCCTAGCGGACGCTATTTGCATATGTCGCCGCGACATACCCTTTTCCAGCCTAATACCTAACCCTAACCCTAACCCTAACCCTAACCCTAACCCTAACCCTAACCCTAACCCTAACCCTAACCCTAACCCCACTGTCTAGTCCAGACTCCCTGAGCCCAACCATAAGCCACCATCCACTGTATTTGGAACTCTTATAAAAACACACACTCAGACATCGCATGGATGTAACAACATTGGTTTATTAACACACATAAAAAACAACTATTTACAGTGGAACAATTATTATATGAATACAAGCATGTATTATTATTGTGGTTTATACACTATGTCCATGTTGAATGCCTAAACGTGATGTTTAGCTCTCTTCCAGGAAACGGCTGGTGCGTTAGCTCCCTTCCAGGACCTGTGAGGAGATCCCGTGTCCTTCGAGCGCCGCCATCTTGGATTTCCTACGAAAAAACGACATTACCCACAGTCAATAGCACGTTTTAAACAAAATGGCGGACTGACTACCGTCTTTACGGTAGATTTACCGGCAGTGACCACCAGAGACACTCACACCTGAGTTAACGTGCTGCCCGTTACGCACCGTAGCTGCATAATTCCCGGACATTCCACACGAGCTCGTCCATCATTCTTTTCATAAATATAGACAAGTTATTCCTGAAGAAGGTTCTGCCATAGAACCGAAACGTCGACCATATAACTTGTCCTTCTCTGCCCGCGTGAGTACGCTCTATTGCAGACACAGTGTCGCTCGCCATTATTGCTGTGCACGTACTGCTTTATTGTAGCGTGTTAGCCACGGGGCCTAAGCCAGCTAACGGCATCGTTATCTACGGCTATTTCACCGTTTAGACCATGTAACTTGTCATTTTCTGCCCGCGTGAGTACGCTCTATTGCAGACGCAGTGTCGCTCGCCATTATTGCTGTGCACGTGCTGTGTTATTGTAGCGTGTTAGCCACGGGGCCTAAGCCAGCTAACGGCATTGTTATCTACGGCTATTTCATCGTTTATTCACCGTTATTTCACCGCTTGTGCACCGTTACTCCACTATGACTATTCTCGAACGAGACAGAGACGACGGCTGGACGGTAGTTAAGCACCGTCGCGGCCGCCAGACACAACGTGAGCGCCAGCCTTCTCCTAGGCATGATTCCCGGCGCCGCCACCAACCGTCTTATGCGGATATTGTCCGTGATTATGACATCATTCTAAGGGAAGCTTCTCCCCGACGCCAGTATAGGCGGGATTCCCCTGGCCTTCGCCGTCCTTCTCCCCAACGAGACTCGGACATAACACGGGACGATTATAACCCGCCACATCCTCAGACTTGGACATCCACCGTACGTGATAACGGCGCGGCCACGCGCGATGACGTCCCCCGACGCACATTCCGGCGAGACTCCCCGGACCGCCGCCGTTCTCCTTACGTGCATGACACGCACAAAACGACCGACTACCGGTCCGCCGATAATGAACGTCCTCATTACGACGACCACAGTGATCCTCATTACATGTATGACACGCGTAAAACGACCGACTACCGGTCCGCGGACAATAAACGTCCTCATTACGACGATAACACAACCGTGTACCGTAATGTACGTAATACACGCAACCCAACTTACCGCGTCCACAGACCGGAACCACGTCACGGACCACAATATAACCCTAAATCCTATTATGCACGGAAACCACAACGGAATCCACACCAAAATACATCCCGCGAAGACGCGCGAACCAACAGACCACTCTCAGATGATCCGGACTTTACGGCTAAAGTCCGCATTCTCTACAGAATTATTAAAACTGTACATCACCTCAAAAACGTTTCGGAACGGGACCCTCCCGTCACGATAACTCGTATGACAAAAAATCTCGCAACGGTTATTAAACCATTAGCACCCAGCTATGATACGGCACAACTAATTGGGGATAACGCTAAACATTGGGAATACACCACGTTAGTTATCCTACGTAACCACTACACAGAGGCGCTGAAAACTGTAATCACACAGCTAGTCAACTTGCCTAACCTTGAGTACCAGGACCCTCTCCAGGTGGCGACGGGCTGGGCCAGACGCAGCTTGGGCCGCCGTCTCCTACCGGAAACCCTGCAACGGACTGAGACATTGCTGGCAGCGCTTCTGTCGACCCAGGAGACCGACGAGGACTCCGACACCACATCAGAGAGGACTGACGCCGACCAGCTCATCACGGCGATCATGGCCCAGACGGTGGGACCTAGGACCGCACGGGGACCTCCTCCACCACCTGCCAGGAGGACGGCAGGACCGGGGACGGCAGGACCGGGGACACTACACAGACCCCAACAGCCCAACACAGACACTGCGGGACCGGTTACTTCGCAGAGACCTTCTCAACCACCTAACAGAGACACTACGGGACCAGCAACGTCGCAGAGACCTTCTCAGCCACTCAGCAGAGACACTGCGGGACCAGAAACCTCCCAGAGATCTGCTCGACCTTCTCAGCCGCCCAACAGAGACACTGCGGGACTGGAGAACACACAGGGACCTCCTCTGCGGTTCTCCTCTCCACCGATGGCCACACCCCCACGCCCGGGGACGCTGCAGACGACGCTACGGGTGCACGACCCACCCCACGTCGTCACAGACATTGTTCAGCTCGACGCGGCTACCCCGACACCACAAGGGGCCGCCTCGAAAGCTCAGCCGCCCAACAGAGACACTGCGGGACTGGAGAACACACAGGGACCTCCTCTGCGGTCCTCCATTACACCGATGGCCACACCCCCACGCTCGGGGACGCTGTGGACGACGCTACAGGTGCAAGACCCACCCCACGTCGTCACAGACATTGTTCAGCTCGACGCGGCTACCCCGACACCACAAGGGGCCGCCTCGAAAGTGAAAATCCCCCCTACGGGGCCCAATACAGACTGGTTTGCTACCCCAGATGGAGGGAATATGACCACAGACTCGTACACCATTACACCGTCTAAGAAGGAAACAGTTGAGGAGAACTCAGTGTTGGATATACTGGACTCCGACTACGTCGACATTCCCGAATCGGAACTCCAGTTTCCCTCCCCCTCTCCTCCTCCTTCTGCTCAGAGACGATTGCGTAAGGCCAAAGTCAAGACAACCCCCTTGGTTACAAAGCTTGTATGGGACGTGAACACTCCAAAAGGGCCTGATCCCTTTCCCTGTATCAGCAGTACACGCAGACCCACCAACACTGCCAGGAAGATACATGCCCGTTCAAATTTGAATTCAAATTGAAAGCAGCAGACTTCCCCATAAGCCCACAAAATAAGGAGGGGAAATTAAAAATATTCAAATAAAACCAAAACGTCGTTTCATGCACTCTTGTTTAGACACCAGACATGTTTGCAAAAAAACACACACAACAACAACTCTTTTATTTTATTTTTATTTTTATTTTATTTATTTTTCAAAAAACAGTTTTTCATGACAAAGCTAAGACACACAACTGTATAGATGTCAGGAACTGTATACTATGTGGTTTGCATTATGTCGGGGAAACCCAAAACACTTTACCCAAGGAGGACTGAAGGAGAGATGACCACTGCCTGCACTGCGACGAGGGAGGAGTCGTGCTCGGGAGGAAGAGCTGCAGATGGACAGTGCATCGGACTCCGCCGCTGCTTTGCAGCGTCGGAGTCCACCACCCTCTCCTCCCCCTAACCCTAACCCTAACCCTAACCCTAACCCTAACCCTAACCCTAACCCTAACCCTAACCCTAACCCTAACCCTAACCCTAACCCTAACCCTAACCCTAACCCTAACCATCACCCTGACCTCTATACCTAATCCTAACCACCTGACCCTAAACCTAACTCCTCTTGTATGATGCCAACAGCCAATAACGTGTCCTGACCCTCAGTATTCCACCACCATGCCTGTCCTCAACGCCTCACTCACTCCTCAGGTCTAAGTTCATCTGGCGGGGGAGACTTGAACGACATGCGCCGGCCAGTGCCATGCCTTGGTGCTCCATTCAACTGCGAAGTCGTTGGACGACGCGGGGAGCTCCATGTGTCCTTTCTCTATACCTAACCAGCCAGAGCCTTCGGACTGACTTGTCTCCCTGCAAGCCTCTTTGACTTAGACCTGGCATAACTCTCCTCTTCTGGGACCCATACTCCATCCTGGTTCTCTTAAGGGTCCACCTACCCCAGATAATTAAGGTAAAACACTCCCTGTATGACCATTAATGTACTTCTGGTGAACCTGAAGAGGACGAGCCGGACACTACTGGATGCACGGGACCTCGTAAAACCAAGTTGGCTTTAATCCTAACCCTCTAGCACCTTCAGAAGGCAAGTTATTCACAAAACACACGTTTTAACAGCAAAGCATGCTGGGTAGAAAACCAAAACGCTAATTTCCCCTTATTTTAACCACCATTTGATGTTAAAAAAAACCTCATAACTGCTAAATAAACTACTCTCAACAAAGTAAGAATACTTTTATACCAACTGCAAGAAATAATGTACTTCTGGTGAACCTGAAGAGGACGGGCCGGACTCTACTGGATGCACGGGACCTCCTAAAACCAAGTCGGCTTTGATCCTAACTCTCTAGCACCTTCAGAAGGAAAGTTATTCACAAAACACACATTTTAACAGCAAAGCATGCTGGGTAGAAAACAAAAACGCTAATTTCTCCTCATTTTAACCACAATTTGATGTTAAAAACCTCATTAACTGCTAAATAAACTACTCTCAACAAAGTAAGCAGACTTTTATACCAACTGCAAAAAATAAAAGAAAACTAATTTTGTCTGCTTGCACCATGACAGAAAGTAATGTTGCAGTTCATGACTTCAGGAACTAAGCTCTGGACTGGATATGGATTAACAGCATCTCCTGGTGGTCGAGCGGTGTATGGGACACACAGGGGGATCATTTTGAATAAACAGGCAGACTTTCAACCTGTTGGGCCAGGCCAGAGCTACCTAGCGGTGTTAACAACTGGTCTGGTTTAAACAGTTGGTAAGTATTCACCTCCATTAACCTTTTCTCCCCTGTTTGTACAACTAATACCTACTGGACGGATTCAATCTTAATTAAAGTCAAATTAAATTAGATTAAATATACGGTTAAAAATGAGGTTTAAACACCAGACTGATGATAACCTGACTGCAAGCCTAACGCCAACCCGGCTTATTTATTTATCTACTATCTATTATTCATTTATGAAATAATACAGAATAAATAATAAATAAATAGTAATTAATTAATGATTAATTCCAGATAAAAGGAAAAACGGAATAACACCTGATTGGCAATAAGACAGACACACTCTCCGGAACTGATCAGCTGGAGAGGGCCCCCCCCGGGTGAGGGTGTCTAGTGACAATGGCCGAAACGCCCGATGATCCTGGGGTCCACTACTGATGATGTGTCCGAAATCATATAATTACTCAACAGCAAAACTCAATCCCGACAACATTTGAAAAAACTAAAGGACAACAAGCTTAAAGGAACAAAACTACTGAACAACCCTAAAGACAACAATAACCAATAATAAAACCAAAAACAGATTTATTTAACACGTCTGAAGAGACACTAACCCTTAACAACCTGAAAGACGACCACAACAACAACAATGACAACAAAACCAAAAGGGATTATTATTCAATTGTGTATTTTATTTATTATTAATTCAATACAGCACTTTCCGTCCTGTTCAGCTTCCGGTCAAACGCCGTCCGGCCGTGGTCAGCTTGGCTGCCGCGAAGAGGTAATCTCTGTTGCTCGGGTGTTTATGTCGGATCTGGGCCGTGGTCAGCTCGGCTGCCGCGAAGAGCTCGTCTCTGTTGCTCCAGTGTTCAGGTCGGGACTGTTGCTGAGTAGTGATTATGGCAGAAGATTCATTTAATAAATTATTGAATTATTCAATTAAGTGTTTAATTGATTATTTAATTAACTGTATAACAATCCTTCAAGCAAATTCCCTCCAAAAGGTCTAAACAGCAGCTCAAACAGGAAACCACAATCATGACTGCTCTGCTCTTCTGGAATCACTGCACGAGGGACTCGGACTGGGACATCTGGATCTGGAGAGGCAGGATCTGTTACTCATCATCCTCACTACGGACCTGGAACACACACACGCACACACGCTCACCTGGCCACTGCTTCACCACATTCGTCACAGTTCACGCCCTCCCGCCCCTCCTCCGCTCCTCGGCTGGAGAGTGCGTGTAGGGCCCCAGAGGAGCCTAGACAGGCGGGGAGGGTTCTTGATGTAGACACATCACCCCTCTTTATCTCTGGCTTAGCTTCTTAGGTCTTCACATCTCACATTCTCGTCACATCGCCCTCCCGCCCCTCCTCCGCTCCTCGGCTGGAGAGTGCGTGTAGGGCCCCAGAGGAGCCTAGACAGGCGGGGAGGGTTCTTGATGTAGACACATCACCCCTCTTTATCTCTGGCTTAGCTTCTTAGGTCTTCACATCTCACATTCTCGTCACATCGCCCTCCCGCCCCTCCTCCGCTCCTCGGCTAGAGGGCCCCAGAGGAGCCTTAACTCCTATCCCTCACCCTGACCTCTAACCCTTACCCTAACCATCACCCTGACCTCTATACCTAATCCTAACCACCTGACCCTAAACCTAACTCCTCTTGTATGATGCCAACAGCCAATAACGTGTCCTGACCCTCAGTATTCCACCACCATGCCTGTCCTCAACGCCTCACTCACTCCTCAGGTCTAAGTTCATCTGGCGGGGGAGACTTGAACGACATGCGCCGGCCAGTGCCATGCCTTGGTGCTCCATTCAACTGCGAAGTCGTTGGACGACGCGGGGAGCTCCATGTGTCCTTTCTCTATACCTAACCCTAACCCTAACCCTAACCCTAACCCTAACCCTAACCCTAACCCTAACCCACCACGTCTAATTCGGACCCACACCTAAACCTAAATTACAGGCCCCTTATGTCATTTGAACCCACCCCTAAACCTAAACTACAGGCCCCCTACATTATTTAGACCCCATCACACCCCACTACAGACCCACGGTGCTTGGAGAAGTGAGACACCTCACCCTGTCCACTTCTCCTAACCCTAACCACTCCTTCTCACACCTAACCCTAAGTACGGGACCATTTTGACACCTGGAACTTATAAAAAACACACACTCAGACATCACATGGATATAACAACATTTTTATTTATTTTTTTATTATTATTTCTTTATTATTAATATATAAAATAACTACTTATAGTAGTATAATTAACATTTAAATACAAGTATGTATTATTATTATTATTTACACAAGATATCCATGTTGAATGCCTAAAATGTGATGTTTAGTTCCCTTCCAGGAAACTGCTGGCGCTTTAGCTCCCTTCCAGGACCTGTGAGGAGATCCCGTGTCCTCCGAGCGACGCCATCTTTGTTTTCCTGCGAAAAACGACATTACCCATAGTCAATGGCATGTTTTAAACAAAATGGCGGACGGACTACCGCCTTTATGGTAGAATTACCGGCAATGACCACCAGAGACACTCACACCGGAGTTAACGTGCTGCCCATTACGCACCGTAGCTGCACAATTCCCGGACATTCTACACGAGCTCGTCCATCATTCTTTTCATAAATTAGACAAGTTATTTCCTGAAGAAGGTTCTGCCATAGAACCGAAACGTCGAAAGGGTCGATCAGGACTTCACGGTCCCCTTTACACCAACCCCCGTCCCACGTGCACGGCCGGGACCCGCTTCACGCCGACGGATCACGTCTCCTGCTGCAACGACCGCCGGAGACTCCCGTGGACCCCTTCGGACCCCCGGGACCCCTCCTACATCCCACGTCTGCGTCCTGGGACCGGACCTGGACATCATCGAAGTGCTGGAGTCACAGATGGGAGAAGACACAGCCATGGACTCACACACTGTGTTGCCGACCAAGGAGGAAATGATCGAGGGCAACCCAGAGATGGACGCAATGGACCTCGACTACGCCGACGCATTTGAATCGGAGCTCCAGTCGTTTTCTCCGTCCCCCTCTCCTTCTCCTCCTCCTCCTGGACTCGCCCAGAGACTATCACCGAGGACCAGGAACAACTTGTCCCCCCTGGGCCGTAAGACTATGGTTCAAACCAAACTGCCTCTTCTCTCTCCCCCTGAGAGCAGAGCACGCAAACCCACTAGACATTGCAACACTACTAAGAAGCTTCAGACCTGGTCTCTACATATTGTAAAGAAGTGGGTCGTCCTGGGCGACTCGAACGTTACCAGACTCCCGCCATACACTATTCCAGATCTACAGATCGACGGCTTCCCAGGTGCCACGATCAGACATGCAGAGGCCATCCTCGCCGCCGCCACGAGCACTGTGACGGTCGACAAAATGGTCCTCTCCTTTGGCCTCAACAACAAGGGCCAACTAAACGGCGAGACTGCCGTTAAAGAGTTACAGAAACTACTTAAGACTGCTAAGACCAGGTTCCCTCATGCTGAGATCCTGGTCCCAGAGATTAACTTTTCCAAAACTCTCCCACACAAGGAGCAGACCCTCCTGGCCCACCTCAATCAACACATTTCCACAAACTGTGGGTTCATTGAGGCTCTGCCCCAAGAAAACTTCAACACTGAAAGAGACATGGTTCATTGGACTCGTTCAACGGCAGTTAATGTCTCAGAGCATTGGATCAACTACCTAAATTAGACTTCCCCACAAACCTGTCTAATCAGGAGGGGAAGAGCACTAACATTAACAGCACGAATATCAACAACAGTAAGAATGTGATTGTGCTGGCTAAAAACTTTCAATTGTCCGAGACCCAATTTTCCCTACTGAACAGGGGTCTTTCATTCATCCCCACAGAGGGGTGCCATAAACATGTTAGGGAACAAAGTAGATTTGATCTCCAGACTTACCACAGAAAACTGAAACTCGCTGTGTATTTCCAGGATAAGCCGGACTCGGAACCACCGCCCTTCACACCTGCGTCGACCTGGACCCCTCCTCCTGGAAAGATCCACCCAGCCGTTAATGCACTTGTTTATGCAGACATTTCACAGTTTGACACTGAGTTCAAGGTTGTTCCTGTTAAACCTAATCTCCTCCCTGCAGAAGTGGAGGCTCTCAAACGACTTTGCCATAACAAACACATTGTTCTTAAACCGGCTGACAAAGGCAGTGCGATCACCATTATGGACCGGGCCCAATACCTGTGGGAGGGCTATCGGCAGCTTAATGACAGTCAATACTACACTAGGCTACCCAAACCCATATTTCCAGACACAATCCCCCTAGTAGCTAAGGTTATACAATCATTGGTGGATAAGAAATTTATTAATCTTAAGCAGAAAAAGTATCTACTGGGTAACTCTGTTCCGAGGGCCAGATTGTTTTACATGCTTCCTAAGATCCATAAAGATCCTGCTAAATGGAGTGTTCCACATGTCATCCCACCGGGTAGACCTATTGTTTCCGACTGTGATAGTGAAACATATTACACAGCTGAGTTTCTAGACCACTATCTAACTCCTCTTTCGACCAGGCATCCCAGTTACATCAAAGACACGTATGATTTTGTCAACAAGGTGAAGCAACTCCACATGCCAGAGCAATCTATCCTATTTACCATGGACATTGACAGCCTCTATACTAACATTGACATTGATGAGGGCATTTTAGCCGTTAAAAACATTTTCTTCAAATATCCCGATAAAAAGAGGCCGGATAAGGAGCTACTTCACCTTTTGGAGATCAATCTTAAGAGAAATGACTTTCAGTTTGATGGTAACTGTTTTCTGCAGGTTAAAGGCACAGCTATGGGCAAAAAGTTCGCACCAGCCTATGCCAACATATTTATGGCCCAGTGGGAAGCTTCAGCACTGGCCACATGTGTTAAAAAACCTGTACAGTACTTCAGATATTTGGATGATATTTGGGGCGTTTGGACTCATTCGAAAGAGGACTTCCAGGTGTTTCTTCAGACTTTGAACACACATAACGCCTCCATAACACTCAAATCCACAGCTGACCAGCACTCTGTCGATTTCCTCGACACAACGACATTCAAACACACGGACTTCAAAGACACTCACCGTCTGGAGATCAAAGTTTTCTTCAAGGAGACAGACACTCACGCCCTCCTTCACAAAACCAGTTTCCATCCCAAACACACTTTTCCGGGTCTGGTTAAATCACAGTTGCTACGGTTCAAGAGAATATGCACACTTGATGTAGACTTTGTTAAGGCCACCAAAGTGCTGTTCTCAGTGTTGACCACCAGAGGGTACTCCTGGACATTTCTCCGCAAATGCCGGAAAAACTTTATGATCAAGAAGCCGATTGTTGTTGAATCCCCACTGCCACTTGTCACCATGTATTCTCCTTCCACTGTGAAGCTTGTTACAGCCACCAAGAACAGCTTCTCACTGTTTTCCAGGGACAGCCAGCTCCTGATGGATCACAGAATCATTGCAGCTTACAGAAGGAACAGGAATTTACAGGACAAACTGGTTAAGGCAAAATTAAAAGTGTTGAATCCCCCACGGACATCTGTGTTAGCCCAGTTCTTCAAACATGTAACATGGCTGAAAAACCCACACAACAACAACATATACAAAACAGGTTTTTTCGGATGTGTTAAGTCAAAAAACTGTGTGTATGTTATTGTATGTTCAACCTGTGGGGCACAATATGTCGGGGAAACACTAAACACCCTTCTCACCAGGTTCACTCAGCATCGCTACAACATTCTCAGGCGCAAGAACACACACACTCACCTGGTCCATCACTTCATCCTGCATGGATGGCCGGCGGTACGGGCCACGGTGGTGCAATGCGACCTGAGGTGGACCAAGGCACAGAGAACCCGGTGTGAGAAGGAGTGGATCGCCAGACTCGGCACAACACATCCAGGAGGACTGAATGAGAGGTGACCACTGCCTGCACGGCGACGGGGGATGGGTCGTGCTCGGGAGGAGGAGCCGCAGATGGACAGTGCATCGGACTATCCACTACCCTCTTCTTCCCCTAACCAGCCCGTGCCTCCGGCTCTGACTCTCGGGTGCGGCCTACTCCCTCCCACGACGGCAGTGTTAATACACACTCTACACATTCTTCCTCCCCCCCACCACGTCTAATTCGGACCCACACCTAAACCTAAATTACAGGCCCCTTATGTCATTTGAACCCACCCCTAAACCTAAACTACAGGCCCCCTACATTATTTAGACCCCATCACACCCCACTACAGACCCACGGTGCTTGGAGAAGTGAGACACCTCACCCTGTCCACTTCTCCTAACCCTAACCACTCCTTCTCACACCTAACCCTAAGTACGGGACCATTTTGACACCTGGAACTTATAAAAAACACACACTCAGACATCACATGGATATAACAACATTTTTATTTATTTTTTTATTATTATTTCTTTATTATTAATATATAAAATAACTACTTATAGTAGTATAATTAACATTTAAATACAAGTATGTATTATTATTATTATTTACACAAGATATCCATGTTGAATGCCTAAAATGTGATGTTTAGTTCCCTTCCAGGAAACTGCTGGCGCTTTAGCTCCCTTCCAGGACCTGTGAGGAGATCCCGTGTCCTCCGAGCGACGCCATCTTTGTTTTCCTGCGAAAAACGACATTACCCATAGTCAATGGCATGTTTTAAACAAAATGGCGGACGGACTACCGCCTTTATGGTAGAATTACCGGCAATGACCACCAGAGACACTCACACCGGAGTTAACGTGCTGCCCATTACGCACCGTAGCTGCACAATTCCCGGACATTCTACACGAGCTCGTCCATCATTCTTTTCATAAATTAGACAAGTTATTTCCTGAAGAAGGTTCTGCCATAGAACCGAAACGTCGAAAGGGTCGATCAGGACTTCACGGTCCCCTTTACACCAACCCCCGTCCCACGTGCACGGCCGGGACCCGCTTCACGCCGACGGATCACGTCTCCTGCTGCAACGACCGCCGGAGACTCCCGTGGACCCCTTCGGACCCCCGGGACCCCTCCTACATCCCACGTCTGCGTCCTGGGACCGGACCTGGACATCATCGAAGTGCTGGAGTCACAGATGGGAGAAGACACAGCCATGGACTCACACACTGTGTTGCCGACCAAGGAGGAAATGATCGAGGGCAACCCAGAGATGGACGCAATGGACCTCGACTACGCCGACGCATTTGAATCGGAGCTCCAGTCGTTTTCTCCGTCCCCCTCTCCTTCTCCTCCTCCTCCTGGACTCGCCCAGAGACTATCACCGAGGACCAGGAACAACTTGTCCCCCCTGGGCCGTAAGACTATGGTTCAAACCAAACTGCCTCTTCTCTCTCCCCCTGAGAGCAGAGCACGCAAACCCACTAGACATTGCAACACTACTAAGAAGCTTCAGACCTGGTCTCTACATATTGTAAAGAAGTGGGTCGTCCTGGGCGACTCGAACGTTACCAGACTCCCGCCATACACTATTCCAGATCTACAGATCGACGGCTTCCCAGGTGCCACGATCAGACATGCAGAGGCCATCCTCGCCGCCGCCACGAGCACTGTGACGGTCGACAAAATGGTCCTCTCCTTTGGCCTCAACAACAAGGGCCAACTAAACGGCGAGACTGCCGTTAAAGAGTTACAGAAACTACTTAAGACTGCTAAGACCAGGTTCCCTCATGCTGAGATCCTGGTCCCAGAGATTAACTTTTCCAAAACTCTCCCACACAAGGAGCAGACCCTCCTGGCCCACCTCAATCAACACATTTCCACAAACTGTGGGTTCATTGAGGCTCTGCCCCAAGAAAACTTCAACACTGAAAGAGACATGGTTCATTGGACTCGTTCAACGGCAGTTAATGTCTCAGAGCATTGGATCAACTACCTAAATTAGACTTCCCCACAAACCTGTCTAATCAGGAGGGGAAGAGCACTAACATTAACAGCACGAATATCAACAACAGTAAGAATGTGATTGTGCTGGCTAAAAACTTTCAATTGTCCGAGACCCAATTTTCCCTACTGAACAGGGGTCTTTCATTCATCCCCACAGAGGGGTGCCATAAACATGTTAGGGAACAAAGTAGATTTGATCTCCAGACTTACCACAGAAAACTGAAACTCGCTGTGTATTTCCAGGATAAGCCGGACTCGGAACCACCGCCCTTCACACCTGCGTCGACCTGGACCCCTCCTCCTGGAAAGATCCACCCAGCCGTTAATGCACTTGTTTATGCAGACATTTCACAGTTTGACACTGAGTTCAAGGTTGTTCCTGTTAAACCTAATCTCCTCCCTGCAGAAGTGGAGGCTCTCAAACGACTTTGCCATAACAAACACATTGTTCTTAAACCGGCTGACAAAGGCAGTGCGATCACCATTATGGACCGGGCCCAATACCTGTGGGAGGGCTATCGGCAGCTTAATGACAGTCAATACTACACTAGGCTACCCAAACCCATATTTCCAGACACAATCCCCCTAGTAGCTAAGGTTATACAATCATTGGTGGATAAGAAATTTATTAATCTTAAGCAGAAAAAGTATCTACTGGGTAACTCTGTTCCGAGGGCCAGATTGTTTTACATGCTTCCTAAGATCCATAAAGATCCTGCTAAATGGAGTGTTCCACATGTCATCCCACCGGGTAGACCTATTGTTTCCGACTGTGATAGTGAAACATATTACACAGCTGAGTTTCTAGACCACTATCTAACTCCTCTTTCGACCAGGCATCCCAGTTACATCAAAGACACGTATGATTTTGTCAACAAGGTGAAGCAACTCCACATGCCAGAGCAATCTATCCTATTTACCATGGACATTGACAGCCTCTATACTAACATTGACATTGATGAGGGCATTTTAGCCGTTAAAAACATTTTCTTCAAATATCCCGATAAAAAGAGGCCGGATAAGGAGCTACTTCACCTTTTGGAGATCAATCTTAAGAGAAATGACTTTCAGTTTGATGGTAACTGTTTTCTGCAGGTTAAAGGCACAGCTATGGGCAAAAAGTTCGCACCAGCCTATGCCAACATATTTATGGCCCAGTGGGAAGCTTCAGCACTGGCCACATGTGTTAAAAAACCTGTACAGTACTTCAGATATTTGGATGATATTTGGGGCGTTTGGACTCATTCGAAAGAGGACTTCCAGGTGTTTCTTCAGACTTTGAACACACATAACGCCTCCATAACACTCAAATCCACAGCTGACCAGCACTCTGTCGATTTCCTCGACACAACGACATTCAAACACACGGACTTCAAAGACACTCACCGTCTGGAGATCAAAGTTTTCTTCAAGGAGACAGACACTCACGCCCTCCTTCACAAAACCAGTTTCCATCCCAAACACACTTTTCCGGGTCTGGTTAAATCACAGTTGCTACGGTTCAAGAGAATATGCACACTTGATGTAGACTTTGTTAAGGCCACCAAAGTGCTGTTCTCAGTGTTGACCACCAGAGGGTACTCCTGGACATTTCTCCGCAAATGCCGGAAAAACTTTATGATCAAGAAGCCGATTGTTGTTGAATCCCCACTGCCACTTGTCACCATGTATTCTCCTTCCACTGTGAAGCTTGTTACAGCCACCAAGAACAGCTTCTCACTGTTTTCCAGGGACAGCCAGCTCCTGATGGATCACAGAATCATTGCAGCTTACAGAAGGAACAGGAATTTACAGGACAAACTGGTTAAGGCAAAATTAAAAGTGTTGAATCCCCCACGGACATCTGTGTTAGCCCAGTTCTTCAAACATGTAACATGGCTGAAAAACCCACACAACAACAACATATACAAAACAGGTTTTTTCGGATGTGTTAAGTCAAAAAACTGTGTGTATGTTATTGTATGTTCAACCTGTGGGGCACAATATGTCGGGGAAACACTAAACACCCTTCTCACCAGGTTCACTCAGCATCGCTACAACATTCTCAGGCGCAAGAACACACACACTCACCTGGTCCATCACTTCATCCTGCATGGATGGCCGGCGGTACGGGCCACGGTGGTGCAATGCGACCTGAGGTGGACCAAGGCACAGAGAACCCGGTGTGAGAAGGAGTGGATCGCCAGACTCGGCACAACACATCCAGGAGGACTGAATGAGAGGTGACCACTGCCTGCACGGCGACGGGGGATGGGTCGTGCTCGGGAGGAGGAGCCGCAGATGGACAGTGCATCGGACTATCCACTACCCTCTTCTTCCCCTAACCAGCCCGTGCCTCCGGCTCTGACTCTCGGGTGCGGCCTACTCCCTCCCACGACGGCAGTGTTAATACACACTCTACACATTCTTCCTCCCCCCCACCACGTCTAATTCGGACCCACACCTAAACCTAAATTACAGGCCCCTTATGTCATTTGAACCCACCCCTAAACCTAAACTACAGGCCCCCTACATTATTTAGACCCCATCACACCCCACTACAGACCCACGGTGCTTGGAGAAGTGAGACACCTCACCCTGTCCACTTCTCCTAACCCTAACCACTCCTTCTCACACCTAACCCTAAGTACGGGACCATTTTGACACCTGGAACTTATAAAAAACACACACTCAGACATCACATGGATATAACAACATTTTTATTTATTTTTTTATTATTATTTCTTTATTATTAATATATAAAATAACTACTTATAGTAGTATAATTAACATTTAAATACAAGTATGTATTATTATTATTATTTACACAAGATATCCATGTTGAATGCCTAAAATGTGATGTTTAGTTCCCTTCCAGGAAACTGCTGGCGCTTTAGCTCCCTTCCAGGACCTGTGAGGAGATCCCGTGTCCTCCGAGCGACGCCATCTTTGTTTTCCTGCGAAAAACGACATTACCCATAGTCAATGGCATGTTTTAAACAAAATGGCGGACGGACTACCGCCTTTATGGTAGAATTACCGGCAATGACCACCAGAGACACTCACACCGGAGTTAACGTGCTGCCCATTACGCACCGTAGCTGCACAATTCCCGGACATTCTACACGAGCTCGTCCATCATTCTTTTCATAAATTAGACAAGTTATTTCCTGAAGAAGGTTCTGCCATAGAACCGAAACGTCGAAAGGGTCGATCAGGACTTCACGGTCCCCTTTACACCAACCCCCGTCCCACGTGCACGGCCGGGACCCGCTTCACGCCGACGGATCACGTCTCCTGCTGCAACGACCGCCGGAGACTCCCGTGGACCCCTTCGGACCCCCGGGACCCCTCCTACATCCCACGTCTGCGTCCTGGGACCGGACCTGGACATCATCGAAGTGCTGGAGTCACAGATGGGAGAAGACACAGCCATGGACTCACACACTGTGTTGCCGACCAAGGAGGAAATGATCGAGGGCAACCCAGAGATGGACGCAATGGACCTCGACTACGCCGACGCATTTGAATCGGAGCTCCAGTCGTTTTCTCCGTCCCCCTCTCCTTCTCCTCCTCCTCCTGGACTCGCCCAGAGACTATCACCGAGGACCAGGAACAACTTGTCCCCCCTGGGCCGTAAGACTATGGTTCAAACCAAACTGCCTCTTCTCTCTCCCCCTGAGAGCAGAGCACGCAAACCCACTAGACATTGCAACACTACTAAGAAGCTTCAGACCTGGTCTCTACATATTGTAAAGAAGTGGGTCGTCCTGGGCGACTCGAACGTTACCAGACTCCCGCCATACACTATTCCAGATCTACAGATCGACGGCTTCCCAGGTGCCACGATCAGACATGCAGAGGCCATCCTCGCCGCCGCCACGAGCACTGTGACGGTCGACAAAATGGTCCTCTCCTTTGGCCTCAACAACAAGGGCCAACTAAACGGCGAGACTGCCGTTAAAGAGTTACAGAAACTACTTAAGACTGCTAAGACCAGGTTCCCTCATGCTGAGATCCTGGTCCCAGAGATTAACTTTTCCAAAACTCTCCCACACAAGGAGCAGACCCTCCTGGCCCACCTCAATCAACACATTTCCACAAACTGTGGGTTCATTGAGGCTCTGCCCCAAGAAAACTTCAACACTGAAAGAGACATGGTTCATTGGACTCGTTCAACGGCAGTTAATGTCTCAGAGCATTGGATCAACTACCTAAATTAGACTTCCCCACAAACCTGTCTAATCAGGAGGGGAAGAGCACTAACATTAACAGCACGAATATCAACAACAGTAAGAATGTGATTGTGCTGGCTAAAAACTTTCAATTGTCCGAGACCCAATTTTCCCTACTGAACAGGGGTCTTTCATTCATCCCCACAGAGGGGTGCCATAAACATGTTAGGGAACAAAGTAGATTTGATCTCCAGACTTACCACAGAAAACTGAAACTCGCTGTGTATTTCCAGGATAAGCCGGACTCGGAACCACCGCCCTTCACACCTGCGTCGACCTGGACCCCTCCTCCTGGAAAGATCCACCCAGCCGTTAATGCACTTGTTTATGCAGACATTTCACAGTTTGACACTGAGTTCAAGGTTGTTCCTGTTAAACCTAATCTCCTCCCTGCAGAAGTGGAGGCTCTCAAACGACTTTGCCATAACAAACACATTGTTCTTAAACCGGCTGACAAAGGCAGTGCGATCACCATTATGGACCGGGCCCAATACCTGTGGGAGGGCTATCGGCAGCTTAATGACAGTCAATACTACACTAGGCTACCCAAACCCATATTTCCAGACACAATCCCCCTAGTAGCTAAGGTTATACAATCATTGGTGGATAAGAAATTTATTAATCTTAAGCAGAAAAAGTATCTACTGGGTAACTCTGTTCCGAGGGCCAGATTGTTTTACATGCTTCCTAAGATCCATAAAGATCCTGCTAAATGGAGTGTTCCACATGTCATCCCACCGGGTAGACCTATTGTTTCCGACTGTGATAGTGAAACATATTACACAGCTGAGTTTCTAGACCACTATCTAACTCCTCTTTCGACCAGGCATCCCAGTTACATCAAAGACACGTATGATTTTGTCAACAAGGTGAAGCAACTCCACATGCCAGAGCAATCTATCCTATTTACCATGGACATTGACAGCCTCTATACTAACATTGACATTGATGAGGGCATTTTAGCCGTTAAAAACATTTTCTTCAAATATCCCGATAAAAAGAGGCCGGATAAGGAGCTACTTCACCTTTTGGAGATCAATCTTAAGAGAAATGACTTTCAGTTTGATGGTAACTGTTTTCTGCAGGTTAAAGGCACAGCTATGGGCAAAAAGTTCGCACCAGCCTATGCCAACATATTTATGGCCCAGTGGGAAGCTTCAGCACTGGCCACATGTGTTAAAAAACCTGTACAGTACTTCAGATATTTGGATGATATTTGGGGCGTTTGGACTCATTCGAAAGAGGACTTCCAGGTGTTTCTTCAGACTTTGAACACACATAACGCCTCCATAACACTCAAATCCACAGCTGACCAGCACTCTGTCGATTTCCTCGACACAACGACATTCAAACACACGGACTTCAAAGACACTCACCGTCTGGAGATCAAAGTTTTCTTCAAGGAGACAGACACTCACGCCCTCCTTCACAAAACCAGTTTCCATCCCAAACACACTTTTCCGGGTCTGGTTAAATCACAGTTGCTACGGTTCAAGAGAATATGCACACTTGATGTAGACTTTGTTAAGGCCACCAAAGTGCTGTTCTCAGTGTTGACCACCAGAGGGTACTCCTGGACATTTCTCCGCAAATGCCGGAAAAACTTTATGATCAAGAAGCCGATTGTTGTTGAATCCCCACTGCCACTTGTCACCATGTATTCTCCTTCCACTGTGAAGCTTGTTACAGCCACCAAGAACAGCTTCTCACTGTTTTCCAGGGACAGCCAGCTCCTGATGGATCACAGAATCATTGCAGCTTACAGAAGGAACAGGAATTTACAGGACAAACTGGTTAAGGCAAAATTAAAAGTGTTGAATCCCCCACGGACATCTGTGTTAGCCCAGTTCTTCAAACATGTAACATGGCTGAAAAACCCACACAACAACAACATATACAAAACAGGTTTTTTCGGATGTGTTAAGTCAAAAAACTGTGTGTATGTTATTGTATGTTCAACCTGTGGGGCACAATATGTCGGGGAAACACTAAACACCCTTCTCACCAGGTTCACTCAGCATCGCTACAACATTCTCAGGCGCAAGAACACACACACTCACCTGGTCCATCACTTCATCCTGCATGGATGGCCGGCGGTACGGGCCACGGTGGTGCAATGCGACCTGAGGTGGACCAAGGCACAGAGAACCCGGTGTGAGAAGGAGTGGATCGCCAGACTCGGCACAACACATCCAGGAGGACTGAATGAGAGGTGACCACTGCCTGCACGGCGACGGGGGATGGGTCGTGCTCGGGAGGAGGAGCCGCAGATGGACAGTGCATCGGACTATCCACTACCCTCTTCTTCCCCTAACCAGCCCGTGCCTCCGGCTCTGACTCTCGGGTGCGGCCTACTCCCTCCCACGACGGCAGTGTTAATACACACTCTACACATTCTTCCTCCCCCCCACCACGTCTAATTCGGACCCACACCTAAACCTAAATTACAGGCCCCTTATGTCATTTGAACCCACCCCTAAACCTAAACTACAGGCCCCCTACATTATTTAGACCCCATCACACCCCACTACAGACCCACGGTGCTTGGAGAAGTGAGACACCTCACCCTGTCCACTTCTCCTAACCCTAACCACTCCTTCTCACACCTAACCCTAAGTACGGGACCATTTTGACACCTGGAACTTATAAAAAACACACACTCAGACATCACATGGATATAACAACATTTTTATTTATTTTTTTATTATTATTTCTTTATTATTAATATATAAAATAACTACTTATAGTAGTATAATTAACATTTAAATACAAGTATGTATTATTATTATTATTTACACAAGATATCCATGTTGAATGCCTAAAATGTGATGTTTAGTTCCCTTCCAGGAAACTGCTGGCGCTTTAGCTCCCTTCCAGGACCTGTGAGGAGATCCCGTGTCCTCCGAGCGACGCCATCTTTGTTTTCCTGCGAAAAACGACATTACCCATAGTCAATGGCATGTTTTAAACAAAATGGCGGACGGACTACCGCCTTTATGGTAGAATTACCGGCAATGACCACCAGAGACACTCACACCGGAGTTAACGTGCTGCCCATTACGCACCGTAGCTGCACAATTCCCGGACATTCTACACGAGCTCGTCCATCATTCTTTTCATAAATTAGACAAGTTATTTCCTGAAGAAGGTTCTGCCATAGAACCGAAACGTCGAAAGGGTCGATCAGGACTTCACGGTCCCCTTTACACCAACCCCCGTCCCACGTGCACGGCCGGGACCCGCTTCACGCCGACGGATCACGTCTCCTGCTGCAACGACCGCCGGAGACTCCCGTGGACCCCTTCGGACCCCCGGGACCCCTCCTACATCCCACGTCTGCGTCCTGGGACCGGACCTGGACATCATCGAAGTGCTGGAGTCACAGATGGGAGAAGACACAGCCATGGACTCACACACTGTGTTGCCGACCAAGGAGGAAATGATCGAGGGCAACCCAGAGATGGACGCAATGGACCTCGACTACGCCGACGCATTTGAATCGGAGCTCCAGTCGTTTTCTCCGTCCCCCTCTCCTTCTCCTCCTCCTCCTGGACTCGCCCAGAGACTATCACCGAGGACCAGGAACAACTTGTCCCCCCTGGGCCGTAAGACTATGGTTCAAACCAAACTGCCTCTTCTCTCTCCCCCTGAGAGCAGAGCACGCAAACCCACTAGACATTGCAACACTACTAAGAAGCTTCAGACCTGGTCTCTACATATTGTAAAGAAGTGGGTCGTCCTGGGCGACTCGAACGTTACCAGACTCCCGCCATACACTATTCCAGATCTACAGATCGACGGCTTCCCAGGTGCCACGATCAGACATGCAGAGGCCATCCTCGCCGCCGCCACGAGCACTGTGACGGTCGACAAAATGGTCCTCTCCTTTGGCCTCAACAACAAGGGCCAACTAAACGGCGAGACTGCCGTTAAAGAGTTACAGAAACTACTTAAGACTGCTAAGACCAGGTTCCCTCATGCTGAGATCCTGGTCCCAGAGATTAACTTTTCCAAAACTCTCCCACACAAGGAGCAGACCCTCCTGGCCCACCTCAATCAACACATTTCCACAAACTGTGGGTTCATTGAGGCTCTGCCCCAAGAAAACTTCAACACTGAAAGAGACATGGTTCATTGGACTCGTTCAACGGCAGTTAATGTCTCAGAGCATTGGATCAACTACCTAAATTAGACTTCCCCACAAACCTGTCTAATCAGGAGGGGAAGAGCACTAACATTAACAGCACGAATATCAACAACAGTAAGAATGTGATTGTGCTGGCTAAAAACTTTCAATTGTCCGAGACCCAATTTTCCCTACTGAACAGGGGTCTTTCATTCATCCCCACAGAGGGGTGCCATAAACATGTTAGGGAACAAAGTAGATTTGATCTCCAGACTTACCACAGAAAACTGAAACTCGCTGTGTATTTCCAGGATAAGCCGGACTCGGAACCACCGCCCTTCACACCTGCGTCGACCTGGACCCCTCCTCCTGGAAAGATCCACCCAGCCGTTAATGCACTTGTTTATGCAGACATTTCACAGTTTGACACTGAGTTCAAGGTTGTTCCTGTTAAACCTAATCTCCTCCCTGCAGAAGTGGAGGCTCTCAAACGACTTTGCCATAACAAACACATTGTTCTTAAACCGGCTGACAAAGGCAGTGCGATCACCATTATGGACCGGGCCCAATACCTGTGGGAGGGCTATCGGCAGCTTAATGACAGTCAATACTACACTAGGCTACCCAAACCCATATTTCCAGACACAATCCCCCTAGTAGCTAAGGTTATACAATCATTGGTGGATAAGAAATTTATTAATCTTAAGCAGAAAAAGTATCTACTGGGTAACTCTGTTCCGAGGGCCAGATTGTTTTACATGCTTCCTAAGATCCATAAAGATCCTGCTAAATGGAGTGTTCCACATGTCATCCCACCGGGTAGACCTATTGTTTCCGACTGTGATAGTGAAACATATTACACAGCTGAGTTTCTAGACCACTATCTAACTCCTCTTTCGACCAGGCATCCCAGTTACATCAAAGACACGTATGATTTTGTCAACAAGGTGAAGCAACTCCACATGCCAGAGCAATCTATCCTATTTACCATGGACATTGACAGCCTCTATACTAACATTGACATTGATGAGGGCATTTTAGCCGTTAAAAACATTTTCTTCAAATATCCCGATAAAAAGAGGCCGGATAAGGAGCTACTTCACCTTTTGGAGATCAATCTTAAGAGAAATGACTTTCAGTTTGATGGTAACTGTTTTCTGCAGGTTAAAGGCACAGCTATGGGCAAAAAGTTCGCACCAGCCTATGCCAACATATTTATGGCCCAGTGGGAAGCTTCAGCACTGGCCACATGTGTTAAAAAACCTGTACAGTACTTCAGATATTTGGATGATATTTGGGGCGTTTGGACTCATTCGAAAGAGGACTTCCAGGTGTTTCTTCAGACTTTGAACACACATAACGCCTCCATAACACTCAAATCCACAGCTGACCAGCACTCTGTCGATTTCCTCGACACAACGACATTCAAACACACGGACTTCAAAGACACTCACCGTCTGGAGATCAAAGTTTTCTTCAAGGAGACAGACACTCACGCCCTCCTTCACAAAACCAGTTTCCATCCCAAACACACTTTTCCGGGTCTGGTTAAATCACAGTTGCTACGGTTCAAGAGAATATGCACACTTGATGTAGACTTTGTTAAGGCCACCAAAGTGCTGTTCTCAGTGTTGACCACCAGAGGGTACTCCTGGACATTTCTCCGCAAATGCCGGAAAAACTTTATGATCAAGAAGCCGATTGTTGTTGAATCCCCACTGCCACTTGTCACCATGTATTCTCCTTCCACTGTGAAGCTTGTTACAGCCACCAAGAACAGCTTCTCACTGTTTTCCAGGGACAGCCAGCTCCTGATGGATCACAGAATCATTGCAGCTTACAGAAGGAACAGGAATTTACAGGACAAACTGGTTAAGGCAAAATTAAAAGTGTTGAATCCCCCACGGACATCTGTGTTAGCCCAGTTCTTCAAACATGTAACATGGCTGAAAAACCCACACAACAACAACATATACAAAACAGGTTTTTTCGGATGTGTTAAGTCAAAAAACTGTGTGTATGTTATTGTATGTTCAACCTGTGGGGCACAATATGTCGGGGAAACACTAAACACCCTTCTCACCAGGTTCACTCAGCATCGCTACAACATTCTCAGGCGCAAGAACACACACACTCACCTGGTCCATCACTTCATCCTGCATGGATGGCCGGCGGTACGGGCCACGGTGGTGCAATGCGACCTGAGGTGGACCAAGGCACAGAGAACCCGGTGTGAGAAGGAGTGGATCGCCAGACTCGGCACAACACATCCAGGAGGACTGAATGAGAGGTGACCACTGCCTGCACGGCGACGGGGGATGGGTCGTGCTCGGGAGGAGGAGCCGCAGATGGACAGTGCATCGGACTATCCACTACCCTCTTCTTCCCCTAACCAGCCCGTGCCTCCGGCTCTGACTCTCGGGTGCGGCCTACTCCCTCCCACGACGGCAGTGTTAATACACACTCTACACATTCTTCCTCCCCCCCACCACGTCTAATTCGGACCCACACCTAAACCTAAATTACAGGCCCCTTATGTCATTTGAACCCACCCCTAAACCTAAACTACAGGCCCCCTACATTATTTAGACCCCATCACACCCCACTACAGACCCACGGTGCTTGGAGAAGTGAGACACCTCACCCTGTCCACTTCTCCTAACCCTAACCACTCCTTCTCACACCTAACCCTAAGTACGGGACCATTTTGACACCTGGAACTTATAAAAAACACACACTCAGACATCACATGGATATAACAACATTTTTATTTATTTTTTTATTATTATTTCTTTATTATTAATATATAAAATAACTACTTATAGTAGTATAATTAACATTTAAATACAAGTATGTATTATTATTATTATTTACACAAGATATCCATGTTGAATGCCTAAAATGTGATGTTTAGTTCCCTTCCAGGAAACTGCTGGCGCTTTAGCTCCCTTCCAGGACCTGTGAGGAGATCCCGTGTCCTCCGAGCGACGCCATCTTTGTTTTCCTGCGAAAAACGACATTACCCATAGTCAATGGCATGTTTTAAACAAAATGGCGGACGGACTACCGCCTTTATGGTAGAATTACCGGCAATGACCACCAGAGACACTCACACCGGAGTTAACGTGCTGCCCATTACGCACCGTAGCTGCACAATTCCCGGACATTCTACACGAGCTCGTCCATCATTCTTTTCATAAATTAGACAAGTTATTTCCTGAAGAAGGTTCTGCCATAGAACCGAAACGTCGAAAGGGTCGATCAGGACTTCACGGTCCCCTTTACACCAACCCCCGTCCCACGTGCACGGCCGGGACCCGCTTCACGCCGACGGATCACGTCTCCTGCTGCAACGACCGCCGGAGACTCCCGTGGACCCCTTCGGACCCCCGGGACCCCTCCTACATCCCACGTCTGCGTCCTGGGACCGGACCTGGACATCATCGAAGTGCTGGAGTCACAGATGGGAGAAGACACAGCCATGGACTCACACACTGTGTTGCCGACCAAGGAGGAAATGATCGAGGGCAACCCAGAGATGGACGCAATGGACCTCGACTACGCCGACGCATTTGAATCGGAGCTCCAGTCGTTTTCTCCGTCCCCCTCTCCTTCTCCTCCTCCTCCTGGACTCGCCCAGAGACTATCACCGAGGACCAGGAACAACTTGTCCCCCCTGGGCCGTAAGACTATGGTTCAAACCAAACTGCCTCTTCTCTCTCCCCCTGAGAGCAGAGCACGCAAACCCACTAGACATTGCAACACTACTAAGAAGCTTCAGACCTGGTCTCTACATATTGTAAAGAAGTGGGTCGTCCTGGGCGACTCGAACGTTACCAGACTCCCGCCATACACTATTCCAGATCTACAGATCGACGGCTTCCCAGGTGCCACGATCAGACATGCAGAGGCCATCCTCGCCGCCGCCACGAGCACTGTGACGGTCGACAAAATGGTCCTCTCCTTTGGCCTCAACAACAAGGGCCAACTAAACGGCGAGACTGCCGTTAAAGAGTTACAGAAACTACTTAAGACTGCTAAGACCAGGTTCCCTCATGCTGAGATCCTGGTCCCAGAGATTAACTTTTCCAAAACTCTCCCACACAAGGAGCAGACCCTCCTGGCCCACCTCAATCAACACATTTCCACAAACTGTGGGTTCATTGAGGCTCTGCCCCAAGAAAACTTCAACACTGAAAGAGACATGGTTCATTGGACTCGTTCAACGGCAGTTAATGTCTCAGAGCATTGGATCAACTACCTAAATTAGACTTCCCCACAAACCTGTCTAATCAGGAGGGGAAGAGCACTAACATTAACAGCACGAATATCAACAACAGTAAGAATGTGATTGTGCTGGCTAAAAACTTTCAATTGTCCGAGACCCAATTTTCCCTACTGAACAGGGGTCTTTCATTCATCCCCACAGAGGGGTGCCATAAACATGTTAGGGAACAAAGTAGATTTGATCTCCAGACTTACCACAGAAAACTGAAACTCGCTGTGTATTTCCAGGATAAGCCGGACTCGGAACCACCGCCCTTCACACCTGCGTCGACCTGGACCCCTCCTCCTGGAAAGATCCACCCAGCCGTTAATGCACTTGTTTATGCAGACATTTCACAGTTTGACACTGAGTTCAAGGTTGTTCCTGTTAAACCTAATCTCCTCCCTGCAGAAGTGGAGGCTCTCAAACGACTTTGCCATAACAAACACATTGTTCTTAAACCGGCTGACAAAGGCAGTGCGATCACCATTATGGACCGGGCCCAATACCTGTGGGAGGGCTATCGGCAGCTTAATGACAGTCAATACTACACTAGGCTACCCAAACCCATATTTCCAGACACAATCCCCCTAGTAGCTAAGGTTATACAATCATTGGTGGATAAGAAATTTATTAATCTTAAGCAGAAAAAGTATCTACTGGGTAACTCTGTTCCGAGGGCCAGATTGTTTTACATGCTTCCTAAGATCCATAAAGATCCTGCTAAATGGAGTGTTCCACATGTCATCCCACCGGGTAGACCTATTGTTTCCGACTGTGATAGTGAAACATATTACACAGCTGAGTTTCTAGACCACTATCTAACTCCTCTTTCGACCAGGCATCCCAGTTACATCAAAGACACGTATGATTTTGTCAACAAGGTGAAGCAACTCCACATGCCAGAGCAATCTATCCTATTTACCATGGACATTGACAGCCTCTATACTAACATTGACATTGATGAGGGCATTTTAGCCGTTAAAAACATTTTCTTCAAATATCCCGATAAAAAGAGGCCGGATAAGGAGCTACTTCACCTTTTGGAGATCAATCTTAAGAGAAATGACTTTCAGTTTGATGGTAACTGTTTTCTGCAGGTTAAAGGCACAGCTATGGGCAAAAAGTTCGCACCAGCCTATGCCAACATATTTATGGCCCAGTGGGAAGCTTCAGCACTGGCCACATGTGTTAAAAAACCTGTACAGTACTTCAGATATTTGGATGATATTTGGGGCGTTTGGACTCATTCGAAAGAGGACTTCCAGGTGTTTCTTCAGACTTTGAACACACATAACGCCTCCATAACACTCAAATCCACAGCTGACCAGCACTCTGTCGATTTCCTCGACACAACGACATTCAAACACACGGACTTCAAAGACACTCACCGTCTGGAGATCAAAGTTTTCTTCAAGGAGACAGACACTCACGCCCTCCTTCACAAAACCAGTTTCCATCCCAAACACACTTTTCCGGGTCTGGTTAAATCACAGTTGCTACGGTTCAAGAGAATATGCACACTTGATGTAGACTTTGTTAAGGCCACCAAAGTGCTGTTCTCAGTGTTGACCACCAGAGGGTACTCCTGGACATTTCTCCGCAAATGCCGGAAAAACTTTATGATCAAGAAGCCGATTGTTGTTGAATCCCCACTGCCACTTGTCACCATGTATTCTCCTTCCACTGTGAAGCTTGTTACAGCCACCAAGAACAGCTTCTCACTGTTTTCCAGGGACAGCCAGCTCCTGATGGATCACAGAATCATTGCAGCTTACAGAAGGAACAGGAATTTACAGGACAAACTGGTTAAGGCAAAATTAAAAGTGTTGAATCCCCCACGGACATCTGTGTTAGCCCAGTTCTTCAAACATGTAACATGGCTGAAAAACCCACACAACAACAACATATACAAAACAGGTTTTTTCGGATGTGTTAAGTCAAAAAACTGTGTGTATGTTATTGTATGTTCAACCTGTGGGGCACAATATGTCGGGGAAACACTAAACACCCTTCTCACCAGGTTCACTCAGCATCGCTACAACATTCTCAGGCGCAAGAACACACACACTCACCTGGTCCATCACTTCATCCTGCATGGATGGCCGGCGGTACGGGCCACGGTGGTGCAATGCGACCTGAGGTGGACCAAGGCACAGAGAACCCGGTGTGAGAAGGAGTGGATCGCCAGACTCGGCACAACACATCCAGGAGGACTGAATGAGAGGTGACCACTGCCTGCACGGCGACGGGGGATGGGTCGTGCTCGGGAGGAGGAGCCGCAGATGGACAGTGCATCGGACTATCCACTACCCTCTTCTTCCCCTAACCAGCCCGTGCCTCCGGCTCTGACTCTCGGGTGCGGCCTACTCCCTCCCACGACGGCAGTGTTAATACACACTCTACACATTCTTCCTCCCCCCCACCACGTCTAATTCGGACCCACACCTAAACCTAAATTACAGGCCCCTTATGTCATTTGAACCCACCCCTAAACCTAAACTACAGGCCCCCTACATTATTTAGACCCCATCACACCCCACTACAGACCCACGGTGCTTGGAGAAGTGAGACACCTCACCCTGTCCACTTCTCCTAACCCTAACCACTCCTTCTCACACCTAACCCTAAGTACGGGACCATTTTGACACCTGGAACTTATAAAAAACACACACTCAGACATCACATGGATATAACAACATTTTTATTTATTTTTTTATTATTATTTCTTTATTATTAATATATAAAATAACTACTTATAGTAGTATAATTAACATTTAAATACAAGTATGTATTATTATTATTATTTACACAAGATATCCATGTTGAATGCCTAAAATGTGATGTTTAGTTCCCTTCCAGGAAACTGCTGGCGCTTTAGCTCCCTTCCAGGACCTGTGAGGAGATCCCGTGTCCTCCGAGCGACGCCATCTTTGTTTTCCTGCGAAAAACGACATTACCCATAGTCAATGGCATGTTTTAAACAAAATGGCGGACGGACTACCGCCTTTATGGTAGAATTACCGGCAATGACCACCAGAGACACTCACACCGGAGTTAACGTGCTGCCCATTACGCACCGTAGCTGCACAATTCCCGGACATTCTACACGAGCTCGTCCATCATTCTTTTCATAAATTAGACAAGTTATTTCCTGAAGAAGGTTCTGCCATAGAACCGAAACGTCGAAAGGGTCGATCAGGACTTCACGGTCCCCTTTACACCAACCCCCGTCCCACGTGCACGGCCGGGACCCGCTTCACGCCGACGGATCACGTCTCCTGCTGCAACGACCGCCGGAGACTCCCGTGGACCCCTTCGGACCCCCGGGACCCCTCCTACATCCCACGTCTGCGTCCTGGGACCGGACCTGGACATCATCGAAGTGCTGGAGTCACAGATGGGAGAAGACACAGCCATGGACTCACACACTGTGTTGCCGACCAAGGAGGAAATGATCGAGGGCAACCCAGAGATGGACGCAATGGACCTCGACTACGCCGACGCATTTGAATCGGAGCTCCAGTCGTTTTCTCCGTCCCCCTCTCCTTCTCCTCCTCCTCCTGGACTCGCCCAGAGACTATCACCGAGGACCAGGAACAACTTGTCCCCCCTGGGCCGTAAGACTATGGTTCAAACCAAACTGCCTCTTCTCTCTCCCCCTGAGAGCAGAGCACGCAAACCCACTAGACATTGCAACACTACTAAGAAGCTTCAGACCTGGTCTCTACATATTGTAAAGAAGTGGGTCGTCCTGGGCGACTCGAACGTTACCAGACTCCCGCCATACACTATTCCAGATCTACAGATCGACGGCTTCCCAGGTGCCACGATCAGACATGCAGAGGCCATCCTCGCCGCCGCCACGAGCACTGTGACGGTCGACAAAATGGTCCTCTCCTTTGGCCTCAACAACAAGGGCCAACTAAACGGCGAGACTGCCGTTAAAGAGTTACAGAAACTACTTAAGACTGCTAAGACCAGGTTCCCTCATGCTGAGATCCTGGTCCCAGAGATTAACTTTTCCAAAACTCTCCCACACAAGGAGCAGACCCTCCTGGCCCACCTCAATCAACACATTTCCACAAACTGTGGGTTCATTGAGGCTCTGCCCCAAGAAAACTTCAACACTGAAAGAGACATGGTTCATTGGACTCGTTCAACGGCAGTTAATGTCTCAGAGCATTGGATCAACTACCTAAATTAGACTTCCCCACAAACCTGTCTAATCAGGAGGGGAAGAGCACTAACATTAACAGCACGAATATCAACAACAGTAAGAATGTGATTGTGCTGGCTAAAAACTTTCAATTGTCCGAGACCCAATTTTCCCTACTGAACAGGGGTCTTTCATTCATCCCCACAGAGGGGTGCCATAAACATGTTAGGGAACAAAGTAGATTTGATCTCCAGACTTACCACAGAAAACTGAAACTCGCTGTGTATTTCCAGGATAAGCCGGACTCGGAACCACCGCCCTTCACACCTGCGTCGACCTGGACCCCTCCTCCTGGAAAGATCCACCCAGCCGTTAATGCACTTGTTTATGCAGACATTTCACAGTTTGACACTGAGTTCAAGGTTGTTCCTGTTAAACCTAATCTCCTCCCTGCAGAAGTGGAGGCTCTCAAACGACTTTGCCATAACAAACACATTGTTCTTAAACCGGCTGACAAAGGCAGTGCGATCACCATTATGGACCGGGCCCAATACCTGTGGGAGGGCTATCGGCAGCTTAATGACAGTCAATACTACACTAGGCTACCCAAACCCATATTTCCAGACACAATCCCCCTAGTAGCTAAGGTTATACAATCATTGGTGGATAAGAAATTTATTAATCTTAAGCAGAAAAAGTATCTACTGGGTAACTCTGTTCCGAGGGCCAGATTGTTTTACATGCTTCCTAAGATCCATAAAGATCCTGCTAAATGGAGTGTTCCACATGTCATCCCACCGGGTAGACCTATTGTTTCCGACTGTGATAGTGAAACATATTACACAGCTGAGTTTCTAGACCACTATCTAACTCCTCTTTCGACCAGGCATCCCAGTTACATCAAAGACACGTATGATTTTGTCAACAAGGTGAAGCAACTCCACATGCCAGAGCAATCTATCCTATTTACCATGGACATTGACAGCCTCTATACTAACATTGACATTGATGAGGGCATTTTAGCCGTTAAAAACATTTTCTTCAAATATCCCGATAAAAAGAGGCCGGATAAGGAGCTACTTCACCTTTTGGAGATCAATCTTAAGAGAAATGACTTTCAGTTTGATGGTAACTGTTTTCTGCAGGTTAAAGGCACAGCTATGGGCAAAAAGTTCGCACCAGCCTATGCCAACATATTTATGGCCCAGTGGGAAGCTTCAGCACTGGCCACATGTGTTAAAAAACCTGTACAGTACTTCAGATATTTGGATGATATTTGGGGCGTTTGGACTCATTCGAAAGAGGACTTCCAGGTGTTTCTTCAGACTTTGAACACACATAACGCCTCCATAACACTCAAATCCACAGCTGACCAGCACTCTGTCGATTTCCTCGACACAACGACATTCAAACACACGGACTTCAAAGACACTCACCGTCTGGAGATCAAAGTTTTCTTCAAGGAGACAGACACTCACGCCCTCCTTCACAAAACCAGTTTCCATCCCAAACACACTTTTCCGGGTCTGGTTAAATCACAGTTGCTACGGTTCAAGAGAATATGCACACTTGATGTAGACTTTGTTAAGGCCACCAAAGTGCTGTTCTCAGTGTTGACCACCAGAGGGTACTCCTGGACATTTCTCCGCAAATGCCGGAAAAACTTTATGATCAAGAAGCCGATTGTTGTTGAATCCCCACTGCCACTTGTCACCATGTATTCTCCTTCCACTGTGAAGCTTGTTACAGCCACCAAGAACAGCTTCTCACTGTTTTCCAGGGACAGCCAGCTCCTGATGGATCACAGAATCATTGCAGCTTACAGAAGGAACAGGAATTTACAGGACAAACTGGTTAAGGCAAAATTAAAAGTGTTGAATCCCCCACGGACATCTGTGTTAGCCCAGTTCTTCAAACATGTAACATGGCTGAAAAACCCACACAACAACAACATATACAAAACAGGTTTTTTCGGATGTGTTAAGTCAAAAAACTGTGTGTATGTTATTGTATGTTCAACCTGTGGGGCACAATATGTCGGGGAAACACTAAACACCCTTCTCACCAGGTTCACTCAGCATCGCTACAACATTCTCAGGCGCAAGAACACACACACTCACCTGGTCCATCACTTCATCCTGCATGGATGGCCGGCGGTACGGGCCACGGTGGTGCAATGCGACCTGAGGTGGACCAAGGCACAGAGAACCCGGTGTGAGAAGGAGTGGATCGCCAGACTCGGCACAACACATCCAGGAGGACTGAATGAGAGGTGACCACTGCCTGCACGGCGACGGGGGATGGGTCGTGCTCGGGAGGAGGAGCCGCAGATGGACAGTGCATCGGACTATCCACTACCCTCTTCTTCCCCTAACCAGCCCGTGCCTCCGGCTCTGACTCTCGGGTGCGGCCTACTCCCTCCCACGACGGCAGTGTTAATACACACTCTACACATTCTTCCTCCCCCCCACCACGTCTAATTCGGACCCACACCTAAACCTAAATTACAGGCCCCTTATGTCATTTGAACCCACCCCTAAACCTAAACTACAGGCCCCCTACATTATTTAGACCCCATCACACCCCACTACAGACCCACGGTGCTTGGAGAAGTGAGACACCTCACCCTGTCCACTTCTCCTAACCCTAACCACTCCTTCTCACACCTAACCCTAAGTACGGGACCATTTTGACACCTGGAACTTATAAAAAACACACACTCAGACATCACATGGATATAACAACATTTTTATTTATTTTTTTATTATTATTTCTTTATTATTAATATATAAAATAACTACTTATAGTAGTATAATTAACATTTAAATACAAGTATGTATTATTATTATTATTTACACAAGATATCCATGTTGAATGCCTAAAATGTGATGTTTAGTTCCCTTCCAGGAAACTGCTGGCGCTTTAGCTCCCTTCCAGGACCTGTGAGGAGATCCCGTGTCCTCCGAGCGACGCCATCTTTGTTTTCCTGCGAAAAACGACATTACCCATAGTCAATGGCATGTTTTAAACAAAATGGCGGACGGACTACCGCCTTTATGGTAGAATTACCGGCAATGACCACCAGAGACACTCACACCGGAGTTAACGTGCTGCCCATTACGCACCGTAGCTGCACAATTCCCGGACATTCTACACGAGCTCGTCCATCATTCTTTTCATAAATTAGACAAGTTATTTCCTGAAGAAGGTTCTGCCATAGAACCGAAACGTCGAAAGGGTCGATCAGGACTTCACGGTCCCCTTTACACCAACCCCCGTCCCACGTGCACGGCCGGGACCCGCTTCACGCCGACGGATCACGTCTCCTGCTGCAACGACCGCCGGAGACTCCCGTGGACCCCTTCGGACCCCCGGGACCCCTCCTACATCCCACGTCTGCGTCCTGGGACCGGACCTGGACATCATCGAAGTGCTGGAGTCACAGATGGGAGAAGACACAGCCATGGACTCACACACTGTGTTGCCGACCAAGGAGGAAATGATCGAGGGCAACCCAGAGATGGACGCAATGGACCTCGACTACGCCGACGCATTTGAATCGGAGCTCCAGTCGTTTTCTCCGTCCCCCTCTCCTTCTCCTCCTCCTCCTGGACTCGCCCAGAGACTATCACCGAGGACCAGGAACAACTTGTCCCCCCTGGGCCGTAAGACTATGGTTCAAACCAAACTGCCTCTTCTCTCTCCCCCTGAGAGCAGAGCACGCAAACCCACTAGACATTGCAACACTACTAAGAAGCTTCAGACCTGGTCTCTACATATTGTAAAGAAGTGGGTCGTCCTGGGCGACTCGAACGTTACCAGACTCCCGCCATACACTATTCCAGATCTACAGATCGACGGCTTCCCAGGTGCCACGATCAGACATGCAGAGGCCATCCTCGCCGCCGCCACGAGCACTGTGACGGTCGACAAAATGGTCCTCTCCTTTGGCCTCAAGAACAAGGGCCAACTAAACGGCGAGACTGCCGTTAAAGAGTTACAGAAACTACTTAAGACTGCTAAGACCAGGTTCCCTCATGCTGAGATCCTGGTCCCAGAGATTAACTTTTCCAAAACTCTCCCACACAAGGAGCAGACCCTCCTGGCCCACCTCAATCAACACATTTCCACAAACTGTGGGTTCATTGAGGCTCTGCCCCAAGAAAACTTCAACACTGAAAGAGACATGGTTCATTGGACTCGTTCAACGGCAGTTAATGTCTCAGAGCATTGGATCAACTACCTAAATTAGACTTCCCCACAAACCTGTCTAATCAGGAGGGGAAGAGCACTAACATTAACAGCACGAATATCAACAACAGTAAGAATGTGATTGTGCTGGCTAAAAACTTTCAATTGTCCGAGACCCAATTTTCCCTACTGAACAGGGGTCTTTCATTCATCCCCACAGAGGGGTGCCATAAACATGTTAGGGAACAAAGTAGATTTGATCTCCAGACTTACCACAGAAAACTGAAACTCGCTGTGTATTTCCAGGATAAGCCGGACTCGGAACCACCGCCCTTCACACCTGCGTCGACCTGGACCCCTCCTCCTGGAAAGATCCACCCAGCCGTTAATGCACTTGTTTATGCAGACATTTCACAGTTTGACACTGAGTTCAAGGTTGTTCCTGTTAAACCTAATCTCCTCCCTGCAGAAGTGGAGGCTCTCAAACGACTTTGCCATAACAAACACATTGTTCTTAAACCGGCTGACAAAGGCAGTGCGATCACCATTATGGACCGGGCCCAATACCTGTGGGAGGGCTATCGGCAGCTTAATGACAGTCAATACTACACTAGGCTACCCAAACCCATATTTCCAGACACAATCCCCCTAGTAGCTAAGGTTATACAATCATTGGTGGATAAGAAATTTATTAATCTTAAGCAGAAAAAGTATCTACTGGGTAACTCTGTTCCGAGGGCCAGATTGTTTTACATGCTTCCTAAGATCCATAAAGATCCTGCTAAATGGAGTGTTCCACATGTCATCCCACCGGGTAGACCTATTGTTTCCGACTGTGATAGTGAAACATATTACACAGCTGAGTTTCTAGACCACTATCTAACTCCTCTTTCGACCAGGCATCCCAGTTACATCAAAGACACGTATGATTTTGTCAACAAGGTGAAGCAACTCCACATGCCAGAGCAATCTATCCTATTTACCATGGACATTGACAGCCTCTATACTAACATTGACATTGATGAGGGCATTTTAGCCGTTAAAAACATTTTCTTCAAATATCCCGATAAAAAGAGGCCGGATAAGGAGCTACTTCACCTTTTGGAGATCAATCTTAAGAGAAATGACTTTCAGTTTGATGGTAACTGTTTTCTGCAGGTTAAAGGCACAGCTATGGGCAAAAAGTTCGCACCAGCCTATGCCAACATATTTATGGCCCAGTGGGAAGCTTCAGCACTGGCCACATGTGTTAAAAAACCTGTACAGTACTTCAGATATTTGGATGATATTTGGGGCGTTTGGACTCATTCGAAAGAGGACTTCCAGGTGTTTCTTCAGACTTTGAACACACATAACGCCTCCATAACACTCAAATCCACAGCTGACCAGCACTCTGTCGATTTCCTCGACACAACGACATTCAAACACACGGACTTCAAAGACACTCACCGTCTGGAGATCAAAGTTTTCTTCAAGGAGACAGACACTCACGCCCTCCTTCACAAAACCAGTTTCCATCCCAAACACACTTTTCCGGGTCTGGTTAAATCACAGTTGCTACGGTTCAAGAGAATATGCACACTTGATGTAGACTTTGTTAAGGCCACCAAAGTGCTGTTCTCAGTGTTGACCACCAGAGGGTACTCCTGGACATTTCTCCGCAAATGCCGGAAAAACTTTATGATCAAGAAGCCGATTGTTGTTGAATCCCCACTGCCACTTGTCACCATGTATTCTCCTTCCACTGTGAAGCTTGTTACAGCCACCAAGAACAGCTTCTCACTGTTTTCCAGGGACAGCCAGCTCCTGATGGATCACAGAATCATTGCAGCTTACAGAAGGAACAGGAATTTACAGGACAAACTGGTTAAGGCAAAATTAAAAGTGTTGAATCCCCCACGGACATCTGTGTTAGCCCAGTTCTTCAAACATGTAACATGGCTGAAAAACCCACACAACAACAACATATACAAAACAGGTTTTTTCGGATGTGTTAAGTCAAAAAACTGTGTGTATGTTATTGTATGTTCAACCTGTGGGGCACAATATGTCGGGGAAACACTAAACACCCTTCTCACCAGGTTCACTCAGCATCGCTACAACATTCTCAGGCGCAAGAACACACACACTCACCTGGTCCATCACTTCATCCTGCATGGATGGCCGGCGGTACGGGCCACGGTGGTGCAATGCGACCTGAGGTGGACCAAGGCACAGAGAACCCGGTGTGAGAAGGAGTGGATCGCCAGACTCGGCACAACACATCCAGGAGGACTGAATGAGAGGTGACCACTGCCTGCACGGCGACGGGGGATGGGTCGTGCTCGGGAGGAGGAGCCGCAGATGGACAGTGCATCGGACTATCCACTACCCTCTTCTTCCCCTAACCAGCCCGTGCCTCCGGCTCTGACTCTCGGGTGCGGCCTACTCCCTCCCACGACGGCAGTGTTAATACACACTCTACACATTCTTCCTCCCCCCCACCACGTCTAATTCGGACCCACACCTAAACCTAAATTACAGGCCCCTTATGTCATTTGAACCCACCCCTAAACCTAAACTACAGGCCCCCTACATTATTTAGACCCCATCACACCCCACTACAGACCCACGGTGCTTGGAGAAGTGAGACACCTCACCCTGTCCACTTCTCCTAACCCTAACCACTCCTTCTCACACCTAACCCTAAGTACGGGACCATTTTGACACCTGGAACTTATAAAAAACACACACTCAGACATCACATGGATATAACAACATTTTTATTTATTTTTTTATTATTATTTCTTTATTATTAATATATAAAATAACTACTTATAGTAGTATAATTAACATTTAAATACAAGTATGTATTATTATTATTATTTACACAAGATATCCATGTTGAATGCCTAAAATGTGATGTTTAGTTCCCTTCCAGGAAACTGCTGGCGCTTTAGCTCCCTTCCAGGACCTGTGAGGAGATCCCGTGTCCTCCGAGCGACGCCATCTTTGTTTTCCTGCGAAAAACGACATTACCCATAGTCAATGGCATGTTTTAAACAAAATGGCGGACGGACTACCGCCTTTATGGTAGAATTACCGGCAATGACCACCAGAGACACTCACACCGGAGTTAACGTGCTGCCCATTACGCACCGTAGCTGCACAATTCCCGGACATTCTACACGAGCTCGTCCATCATTCTTTTCATAAATTAGACAAGTTATTTCCTGAAGAAGGTTCTGCCATAGAACCGAAACGTCGAAAGGGTCGATCAGGACTTCACGGTCCCCTTTACACCAACCCCCGTCCCACGTGCACGGCCGGGACCCGCTTCACGCCGACGGATCACGTCTCCTGCTGCAACGACCGCCGGAGACTCCCGTGGACCCCTTCGGACCCCCGGGACCCCTCCTACATCCCACGTCTGCGTCCTGGGACCGGACCTGGACATCATCGAAGTGCTGGAGTCACAGATGGGAGAAGACACAGCCATGGACTCACACACTGTGTTGCCGACCAAGGAGGAAATGATCGAGGGCAACCCAGAGATGGACGCAATGGACCTCGACTACGCCGACGCATTTGAATCGGAGCTCCAGTCGTTTTCTCCGTCCCCCTCTCCTTCTCCTCCTCCTCCTGGACTCGCCCAGAGACTATCACCGAGGACCAGGAACAACTTGTCCCCCCTGGGCCGTAAGACTATGGTTCAAACCAAACTGCCTCTTCTCTCTCCCCCTGAGAGCAGAGCACGCAAACCCACTAGACATTGCAACACTACTAAGAAGCTTCAGACCTGGTCTCTACATATTGTAAAGAAGTGGGTCGTCCTGGGCGACTCGAACGTTACCAGACTCCCGCCATACACTATTCCAGATCTACAGATCGACGGCTTCCCAGGTGCCACGATCAGACATGCAGAGGCCATCCTCGCCGCCGCCACGAGCACTGTGACGGTCGACAAAATGGTCCTCTCCTTTGGCCTCAACAACAAGGGCCAACTAAACGGCGAGACTGCCGTTAAAGAGTTACAGAAACTACTTAAGACTGCTAAGACCAGGTTCCCTCATGCTGAGATCCTGGTCCCAGAGATTAACTTTTCCAAAACTCTCCCACACAAGGAGCAGACCCTCCTGGCCCACCTCAATCAACACATTTCCACAAACTGTGGGTTCATTGAGGCTCTGCCCCAAGAAAACTTCAACACTGAAAGAGACATGGTTCATTGGACTCGTTCAACGGCAGTTAATGTCTCAGAGCATTGGATCAACTACCTAAATTAGACTTCCCCACAAACCTGTCTAATCAGGAGGGGAAGAGCACTAACATTAACAGCACGAATATCAACAACAGTAAGAATGTGATTGTGCTGGCTAAAAACTTTCAATTGTCCGAGACCCAATTTTCCCTACTGAACAGGGGTCTTTCATTCATCCCCACAGAGGGGTGCCATAAACATGTTAGGGAACAAAGTAGATTTGATCTCCAGACTTACCACAGAAAACTGAAACTCGCTGTGTATTTCCAGGATAAGCCGGACTCGGAACCACCGCCCTTCACACCTGCGTCGACCTGGACCCCTCCTCCTGGAAAGATCCACCCAGCCGTTAATGCACTTGTTTATGCAGACATTTCACAGTTTGACACTGAGTTCAAGGTTGTTCCTGTTAAACCTAATCTCCTCCCTGCAGAAGTGGAGGCTCTCAAACGACTTTGCCATAACAAACACATTGTTCTTAAACCGGCTGACAAAGGCAGTGCGATCACCATTATGGACCGGGCCCAATACCTGTGGGAGGGCTATCGGCAGCTTAATGACAGTCAATACTACACTAGGCTACCCAAACCCATATTTCCAGACACAATCCCCCTAGTAGCTAAGGTTATACAATCATTGGTGGATAAGAAATTTATTAATCTTAAGCAGAAAAAGTATCTACTGGGTAACTCTGTTCCGAGGGCCAGATTGTTTTACATGCTTCCTAAGATCCATAAAGATCCTGCTAAATGGAGTGTTCCACATGTCATCCCACCGGGTAGACCTATTGTTTCCGACTGTGATAGTGAAACATATTACACAGCTGAGTTTCTAGACCACTATCTAACTCCTCTTTCGACCAGGCATCCCAGTTACATCAAAGACACGTATGATTTTGTCAACAAGGTGAAGCAACTCCACATGCCAGAGCAATCTATCCTATTTACCATGGACATTGACAGCCTCTATACTAACATTGACATTGATGAGGGCATTTTAGCCGTTAAAAACATTTTCTTCAAATATCCCGATAAAAAGAGGCCGGATAAGGAGCTACTTCACCTTTTGGAGATCAATCTTAAGAGAAATGACTTTCAGTTTGATGGTAACTGTTTTCTGCAGGTTAAAGGCACAGCTATGGGCAAAAAGTTCGCACCAGCCTATGCCAACATATTTATGGCCCAGTGGGAAGCTTCAGCACTGGCCACATGTGTTAAAAAACCTGTACAGTACTTCAGATATTTGGATGATATTTGGGGCGTTTGGACTCATTCGAAAGAGGACTTCCAGGTGTTTCTTCAGACTTTGAACACACATAACGCCTCCATAACACTCAAATCCACAGCTGACCAGCACTCTGTCGATTTCCTCGACACAACGACATTCAAACACACGGACTTCAAAGACACTCACCGTCTGGAGATCAAAGTTTTCTTCAAGGAGACAGACACTCACGCCCTCCTTCACAAAACCAGTTTCCATCCCAAACACACTTTTCCGGGTCTGGTTAAATCACAGTTGCTACGGTTCAAGAGAATATGCACACTTGATGTAGACTTTGTTAAGGCCACCAAAGTGCTGTTCTCAGTGTTGACCACCAGAGGGTACTCCTGGACATTTCTCCGCAAATGCCGGAAAAACTTTATGATCAAGAAGCCGATTGTTGTTGAATCCCCACTGCCACTTGTCACCATGTATTCTCCTTCCACTGTGAAGCTTGTTACAGCCACCAAGAACAGCTTCTCACTGTTTTCCAGGGACAGCCAGCTCCTGATGGATCACAGAATCATTGCAGCTTACAGAAGGAACAGGAATTTACAGGACAAACTGGTTAAGGCAAAATTAAAAGTGTTGAATCCCCCACGGACATCTGTGTTAGCCCAGTTCTTCAAACATGTAACATGGCTGAAAAACCCACACAACAACAACATATACAAAACAGGTTTTTTCGGATGTGTTAAGTCAAAAAACTGTGTGTATGTTATTGTATGTTCAACCTGTGGGGCACAATATGTCGGGGAAACACTAAACACCCTTCTCACCAGGTTCACTCAGCATCGCTACAACATTCTCAGGCGCAAGAACACACACACTCACCTGGTCCATCACTTCATCCTGCATGGATGGCCGGCGGTACGGGCCACGGTGGTGCAATGCGACCTGAGGTGGACCAAGGCACAGAGAACCCGGTGTGAGAAGGAGTGGATCGCCAGACTCGGCACAACACATCCAGGAGGACTGAATGAGAGGTGACCACTGCCTGCACGGCGACGGGGGATGGGTCGTGCTCGGGAGGAGGAGCCGCAGATGGACAGTGCATCGGACTATCCACTACCCTCTTCTTCCCCTAACCAGCCCGTGCCTCCGGCTCTGACTCTCGGGTGCGGCCTACTCCCTCCCACGACGGCAGTGTTAATACACACTCTACACATTCTTCCTCCCCCCCACCACGTCTAATTCGGACCCACACCTAAACCTAAATTACAGGCCCCTTATGTCATTTGAACCCACCCCTAAACCTAAACTACAGGCCCCCTACATTATTTAGACCCCATCACACCCCACTACAGACCCACGGTGCTTGGAGAAGTGAGACACCTCACCCTGTCCACTTCTCCTAACCCTAACCACTCCTTCTCACACCTAACCCTAAGTACGGGACCATTTTGACACCTGGAACTTATAAAAAACACACACTCAGACATCACATGGATATAACAACATTTTTATTTATTTTTTTATTATTATTTCTTTATTATTAATATATAAAATAACTACTTATAGTAGTATAATTAACATTTAAATACAAGTATGTATTATTATTATTATTTACACAAGATATCCATGTTGAATGCCTAAAATGTGATGTTTAGTTCCCTTCCAGGAAACTGCTGGCGCTTTAGCTCCCTTCCAGGACCTGTGAGGAGATCCCGTGTCCTCCGAGCGACGCCATCTTTGTTTTCCTGCGAAAAACGACATTACCCATAGTCAATGGCATGTTTTAAACAAAATGGCGGACGGACTACCGCCTTTATGGTAGAATTACCGGCAATGACCACCAGAGACACTCACACCGGAGTTAACGTGCTGCCCATTACGCACCGTAGCTGCACAATTCCCGGACATTCTACACGAGCTCGTCCATCATTCTTTTCATAAATTAGACAAGTTATTTCCTGAAGAAGGTTCTGCCATAGAACCGAAACGTCGAAAGGGTCGATCAGGACTTCACGGTCCCCTTTACACCAACCCCCGTCCCACGTGCACGGCCGGGACCCGCTTCACGCCGACGGATCACGTCTCCTGCTGCAACGACCGCCGGAGACTCCCGTGGACCCCTTCGGACCCCCGGGACCCCTCCTACATCCCACGTCTGCGTCCTGGGACCGGACCTGGACATCATCGAAGTGCTGGAGTCACAGATGGGAGAAGACACAGCCATGGACTCACACACTGTGTTGCCGACCAAGGAGGAAATGATCGAGGGCAACCCAGAGATGGACGCAATGGACCTCGACTACGCCGACGCATTTGAATCGGAGCTCCAGTCGTTTTCTCCGTCCCCCTCTCCTTCTCCTCCTCCTCCTGGACTCGCCCAGAGACTATCACCGAGGACCAGGAACAACTTGTCCCCCCTGGGCCGTAAGACTATGGTTCAAACCAAACTGCCTCTTCTCTCTCCCCCTGAGAGCAGAGCACGCAAACCCACTAGACATTGCAACACTACTAAGAAGCTTCAGACCTGGTCTCTACATATTGTAAAGAAGTGGGTCGTCCTGGGCGACTCGAACGTTACCAGACTCCCGCCATACACTATTCCAGATCTACAGATCGACGGCTTCCCAGGTGCCACGATCAGACATGCAGAGGCCATCCTCGCCGCCGCCACGAGCACTGTGACGGTCGACAAAATGGTCCTCTCCTTTGGCCTCAACAACAAGGGCCAACTAAACGGCGAGACTGCCGTTAAAGAGTTACAGAAACTACTTAAGACTGCTAAGACCAGGTTCCCTCATGCTGAGATCCTGGTCCCAGAGATTAACTTTTCCAAAACTCTCCCACACAAGGAGCAGACCCTCCTGGCCCACCTCAATCAACACATTTCCACAAACTGTGGGTTCATTGAGGCTCTGCCCCAAGAAAACTTCAACACTGAAAGAGACATGGTTCATTGGACTCGTTCAACGGCAGTTAATGTCTCAGAGCATTGGATCAACTACCTAAATTAGACTTCCCCACAAACCTGTCTAATCAGGAGGGGAAGAGCACTAACATTAACAGCACGAATATCAACAACAGTAAGAATGTGATTGTGCTGGCTAAAAACTTTCAATTGTCCGAGACCCAATTTTCCCTACTGAACAGGGGTCTTTCATTCATCCCCACAGAGGGGTGCCATAAACATGTTAGGGAACAAAGTAGATTTGATCTCCAGACTTACCACAGAAAACTGAAACTCGCTGTGTATTTCCAGGATAAGCCGGACTCGGAACCACCGCCCTTCACACCTGCGTCGACCTGGACCCCTCCTCCTGGAAAGATCCACCCAGCCGTTAATGCACTTGTTTATGCAGACATTTCACAGTTTGACACTGAGTTCAAGGTTGTTCCTGTTAAACCTAATCTCCTCCCTGCAGAAGTGGAGGCTCTCAAACGACTTTGCCATAACAAACACATTGTTCTTAAACCGGCTGACAAAGGCAGTGCGATCACCATTATGGACCGGGCCCAATACCTGTGGGAGGGCTATCGGCAGCTTAATGACAGTCAATACTACACTAGGCTACCCAAACCCATATTTCCAGACACAATCCCCCTAGTAGCTAAGGTTATACAATCATTGGTGGATAAGAAATTTATTAATCTTAAGCAGAAAAAGTATCTACTGGGTAACTCTGTTCCGAGGGCCAGATTGTTTTACATGCTTCCTAAGATCCATAAAGATCCTGCTAAATGGAGTGTTCCACATGTCATCCCACCGGGTAGACCTATTGTTTCCGACTGTGATAGTGAAACATATTACACAGCTGAGTTTCTAGACCACTATCTAACTCCTCTTTCGACCAGGCATCCCAGTTACATCAAAGACACGTATGATTTTGTCAACAAGGTGAAGCAACTCCACATGCCAGAGCAATCTATCCTATTTACCATGGACATTGACAGCCTCTATACTAACATTGACATTGATGAGGGCATTTTAGCCGTTAAAAACATTTTCTTCAAATATCCCGATAAAAAGAGGCCGGATAAGGAGCTACTTCACCTTTTGGAGATCAATCTTAAGAGAAATGACTTTCAGTTTGATGGTAACTGTTTTCTGCAGGTTAAAGGCACAGCTATGGGCAAAAAGTTCGCACCAGCCTATGCCAACATATTTATGGCCCAGTGGGAAGCTTCAGCACTGGCCACATGTGTTAAAAAACCTGTACAGTACTTCAGATATTTGGATGATATTTGGGGCGTTTGGACTCATTCGAAAGAGGACTTCCAGGTGTTTCTTCAGACTTTGAACACACATAACGCCTCCATAACACTCAAATCCACAGCTGACCAGCACTCTGTCGATTTCCTCGACACAACGACATTCAAACACACGGACTTCAAAGACACTCACCGTCTGGAGATCAAAGTTTTCTTCAAGGAGACAGACACTCACGCCCTCCTTCACAAAACCAGTTTCCATCCCAAACACACTTTTCCGGGTCTGGTTAAATCACAGTTGCTACGGTTCAAGAGAATATGCACACTTGATGTAGACTTTGTTAAGGCCACCAAAGTGCTGTTCTCAGTGTTGACCACCAGAGGGTACTCCTGGACATTTCTCCGCAAATGCCGGAAAAACTTTATGATCAAGAAGCCGATTGTTGTTGAATCCCCACTGCCACTTGTCACCATGTATTCTCCTTCCACTGTGAAGCTTGTTACAGCCACCAAGAACAGCTTCTCACTGTTTTCCAGGGACAGCCAGCTCCTGATGGATCACAGAATCATTGCAGCTTACAGAAGGAACAGGAATTTACAGGACAAACTGGTTAAGGCAAAATTAAAAGTGTTGAATCCCCCACGGACATCTGTGTTAGCCCAGTTCTTCAAACATGTAACATGGCTGAAAAACCCACACAACAACAACATATACAAAACAGGTTTTTTCGGATGTGTTAAGTCAAAAAACTGTGTGTATGTTATTGTATGTTCAACCTGTGGGGCACAATATGTCGGGGAAACACTAAACACCCTTCTCACCAGGTTCACTCAGCATCGCTACAACATTCTCAGGCGCAAGAACACACACACTCACCTGGTCCATCACTTCATCCTGCATGGATGGCCGGCGGTACGGGCCACGGTGGTGCAATGCGACCTGAGGTGGACCAAGGCACAGAGAACCCGGTGTGAGAAGGAGTGGATCGCCAGACTCGGCACAACACATCCAGGAGGACTGAATGAGAGGTGACCACTGCCTGCACGGCGACGGGGGATGGGTCGTGCTCGGGAGGAGGAGCCGCAGATGGACAGTGCATCGGACTATCCACTACCCTCTTCTTCCCCTAACCAGCCCGTGCCTCCGGCTCTGACTCTCGGGTGCGGCCTACTCCCTCCCACGACGGCAGTGTTAATACACACTCTACACATTCTTCCTCCCCCCCACCACGTCTAATTCGGACCCACACCTAAACCTAAATTACAGGCCCCTTATGTCATTTGAACCCACCCCTAAACCTAAACTACAGGCCCCCTACATTATTTAGACCCCATCACACCCCACTACAGACCCACGGTGCTTGGAGAAGTGAGACACCTCACCCTGTCCACTTCTCCTAACCCTAACCACTCCTTCTCACACCTAACCCTAAGTACGGGACCATTTTGACACCTGGAACTTATAAAAAACACACACTCAGACATCACATGGATATAACAACATTTTTATTTATTTTTTTATTATTATTTCTTTATTATTAATATATAAAATAACTACTTATAGTAGTATAATTAACATTTAAATACAAGTATGTATTATTATTATTATTTACACAAGATATCCATGTTGAATGCCTAAAATGTGATGTTTAGTTCCCTTCCAGGAAACTGCTGGCGCTTTAGCTCCCTTCCAGGACCTGTGAGGAGATCCCGTGTCCTCCGAGCGACGCCATCTTTGTTTTCCTGCGAAAAACGACATTACCCATAGTCAATGGCATGTTTTAAACAAAATGGCGGACGGACTACCGCCTTTATGGTAGAATTACCGGCAATGACCACCAGAGACACTCACACCGGAGTTAACGTGCTGCCCATTACGCACCGTAGCTGCACAATTCCCGGACATTCTACACGAGCTCGTCCATCATTCTTTTCATAAATTAGACAAGTTATTTCCTGAAGAAGGTTCTGCCATAGAACCGAAACGTCGAAAGGGTCGATCAGGACTTCACGGTCCCCTTTACACCAACCCCCGTCCCACGTGCACGGCCGGGACCCGCTTCACGCCGACGGATCACGTCTCCTGCTGCAACGACCGCCGGAGACTCCCGTGGACCCCTTCGGACCCCCGGGACCCCTCCTACATCCCACGTCTGCGTCCTGGGACCGGACCTGGACATCATCGAAGTGCTGGAGTCACAGATGGGAGAAGACACAGCCATGGACTCACACACTGTGTTGCCGACCAAGGAGGAAATGATCGAGGGCAACCCAGAGATGGACGCAATGGACCTCGACTACGCCGACGCATTTGAATCGGAGCTCCAGTCGTTTTCTCCGTCCCCCTCTCCTTCTCCTCCTCCTCCTGGACTCGCCCAGAGACTATCACCGAGGACCAGGAACAACTTGTCCCCCCTGGGCCGTAAGACTATGGTTCAAACCAAACTGCCTCTTCTCTCTCCCCCTGAGAGCAGAGCACGCAAACCCACTAGACATTGCAACACTACTAAGAAGCTTCAGACCTGGTCTCTACATATTGTAAAGAAGTGGGTCGTCCTGGGCGACTCGAACGTTACCAGACTCCCGCCATACACTATTCCAGATCTACAGATCGACGGCTTCCCAGGTGCCACGATCAGACATGCAGAGGCCATCCTCGCCGCCGCCACGAGCACTGTGACGGTCGACAAAATGGTCCTCTCCTTTGGCCTCAACAACAAGGGCCAACTAAACGGCGAGACTGCCGTTAAAGAGTTACAGAAACTACTTAAGACTGCTAAGACCAGGTTCCCTCATGCTGAGATCCTGGTCCCAGAGATTAACTTTTCCAAAACTCTCCCACACAAGGAGCAGACCCTCCTGGCCCACCTCAATCAACACATTTCCACAAACTGTGGGTTCATTGAGGCTCTGCCCCAAGAAAACTTCAACACTGAAAGAGACATGGTTCATTGGACTCGTTCAACGGCAGTTAATGTCTCAGAGCATTGGATCAACTACCTAAATTAGACTTCCCCACAAACCTGTCTAATCAGGAGGGGAAGAGCACTAACATTAACAGCACGAATATCAACAACAGTAAGAATGTGATTGTGCTGGCTAAAAACTTTCAATTGTCCGAGACCCAATTTTCCCTACTGAACAGGGGTCTTTCATTCATCCCCACAGAGGGGTGCCATAAACATGTTAGGGAACAAAGTAGATTTGATCTCCAGACTTACCACAGAAAACTGAAACTCGCTGTGTATTTCCAGGATAAGCCGGACTCGGAACCACCGCCCTTCACACCTGCGTCGACCTGGACCCCTCCTCCTGGAAAGATCCACCCAGCCGTTAATGCACTTGTTTATGCAGACATTTCACAGTTTGACACTGAGTTCAAGGTTGTTCCTGTTAAACCTAATCTCCTCCCTGCAGAAGTGGAGGCTCTCAAACGACTTTGCCATAACAAACACATTGTTCTTAAACCGGCTGACAAAGGCAGTGCGATCACCATTATGGACCGGGCCCAATACCTGTGGGAGGGCTATCGGCAGCTTAATGACAGTCAATACTACACTAGGCTACCCAAACCCATATTTCCAGACACAATCCCCCTAGTAGCTAAGGTTATACAATCATTGGTGGATAAGAAATTTATTAATCTTAAGCAGAAAAAGTATCTACTGGGTAACTCTGTTCCGAGGGCCAGATTGTTTTACATGCTTCCTAAGATCCATAAAGATCCTGCTAAATGGAGTGTTCCACATGTCATCCCACCGGGTAGACCTATTGTTTCCGACTGTGATAGTGAAACATATTACACAGCTGAGTTTCTAGACCACTATCTAACTCCTCTTTCGACCAGGCATCCCAGTTACATCAAAGACACGTATGATTTTGTCAACAAGGTGAAGCAACTCCACATGCCAGAGCAATCTATCCTATTTACCATGGACATTGACAGCCTCTATACTAACATTGACATTGATGAGGGCATTTTAGCCGTTAAAAACATTTTCTTCAAATATCCCGATAAAAAGAGGCCGGATAAGGAGCTACTTCACCTTTTGGAGATCAATCTTAAGAGAAATGACTTTCAGTTTGATGGTAACTGTTTTCTGCAGGTTAAAGGCACAGCTATGGGCAAAAAGTTCGCACCAGCCTATGCCAACATATTTATGGCCCAGTGGGAAGCTTCAGCACTGGCCACATGTGTTAAAAAACCTGTACAGTACTTCAGATATTTGGATGATATTTGGGGCGTTTGGACTCATTCGAAAGAGGACTTCCAGGTGTTTCTTCAGACTTTGAACACACATAACGCCTCCATAACACTCAAATCCACAGCTGACCAGCACTCTGTCGATTTCCTCGACACAACGACATTCAAACACACGGACTTCAAAGACACTCACCGTCTGGAGATCAAAGTTTTCTTCAAGGAGACAGACACTCACGCCCTCCTTCACAAAACCAGTTTCCATCCCAAACACACTTTTCCGGGTCTGGTTAAATCACAGTTGCTACGGTTCAAGAGAATATGCACACTTGATGTAGACTTTGTTAAGGCCACCAAAGTGCTGTTCTCAGTGTTGACCACCAGAGGGTACTCCTGGACATTTCTCCGCAAATGCCGGAAAAACTTTATGATCAAGAAGCCGATTGTTGTTGAATCCCCACTGCCACTTGTCACCATGTATTCTCCTTCCACTGTGAAGCTTGTTACAGCCACCAAGAACAGCTTCTCACTGTTTTCCAGGGACAGCCAGCTCCTGATGGATCACAGAATCATTGCAGCTTACAGAAGGAACAGGAATTTACAGGACAAACTGGTTAAGGCAAAATTAAAAGTGTTGAATCCCCCACGGACATCTGTGTTAGCCCAGTTCTTCAAACATGTAACATGGCTGAAAAACCCACACAACAACAACATATACAAAACAGGTTTTTTCGGATGTGTTAAGTCAAAAAACTGTGTGTATGTTATTGTATGTTCAACCTGTGGGGCACAATATGTCGGGGAAACACTAAACACCCTTCTCACCAGGTTCACTCAGCATCGCTACAACATTCTCAGGCGCAAGAACACACACACTCACCTGGTCCATCACTTCATCCTGCATGGATGGCCGGCGGTACGGGCCACGGTGGTGCAATGCGACCTGAGGTGGACCAAGGCACAGAGAACCCGGTGTGAGAAGGAGTGGATCGCCAGACTCGGCACAACACATCCAGGAGGACTGAATGAGAGGTGACCACTGCCTGCACGGCGACGGGGGATGGGTCGTGCTCGGGAGGAGGAGCCGCAGATGGACAGTGCATCGGACTATCCACTACCCTCTTCTTCCCCTAACCAGCCCGTGCCTCCGGCTCTGACTCTCGGGTGCGGCCTACTCCCTCCCACGACGGCAGTGTTAATACACACTCTACACATTCTTCCTCCCCCCCACCACGTCTAATTCGGACCCACACCTAAACCTAAATTACAGGCCCCTTATGTCATTTGAACCCACCCCTAAACCTAAACTACAGGCCCCCTACATTATTTAGACCCCATCACACCCCACTACAGACCCACGGTGCTTGGAGAAGTGAGACACCTCACCCTGTCCACTTCTCCTAACCCTAACCACTCCTTCTCACACCTAACCCTAAGTACGGGACCATTTTGACACCTGGAACTTATAAAAAACACACACTCAGACATCACATGGATATAACAACATTTTTATTTATTTTTTTATTATTATTTCTTTATTATTAATATATAAAATAACTACTTATAGTAGTATAATTAACATTTAAATACAAGTATGTATTATTATTATTATTTACACAAGATATCCATGTTGAATGCCTAAAATGTGATGTTTAGTTCCCTTCCAGGAAACTGCTGGCGCTTTAGCTCCCTTCCAGGACCTGTGAGGAGATCCCGTGTCCTCCGAGCGACGCCATCTTTGTTTTCCTGCGAAAAACGACATTACCCATAGTCAATGGCATGTTTTAAACAAAATGGCGGACGGACTACCGCCTTTATGGTAGAATTACCGGCAATGACCACCAGAGACACTCACACCGGAGTTAACGTGCTGCCCATTACGCACCGTAGCTGCACAATTCCCGGACATTCTACACGAGCTCGTCCATCATTCTTTTCATAAATTAGACAAGTTATTTCCTGAAGAAGGTTCTGCCATAGAACCGAAACGTCGAAAGGGTCGATCAGGACTTCACGGTCCCCTTTACACCAACCCCCGTCCCACGTGCACGGCCGGGACCCGCTTCACGCCGACGGATCACGTCTCCTGCTGCAACGACCGCCGGAGACTCCCGTGGACCCCTTCGGACCCCCGGGACCCCTCCTACATCCCACGTCTGCGTCCTGGGACCGGACCTGGACATCATCGAAGTGCTGGAGTCACAGATGGGAGAAGACACAGCCATGGACTCACACACTGTGTTGCCGACCAAGGAGGAAATGATCGAGGGCAACCCAGAGATGGACGCAATGGACCTCGACTACGCCGACGCATTTGAATCGGAGCTCCAGTCGTTTTCTCCGTCCCCCTCTCCTTCTCCTCCTCCTCCTGGACTCGCCCAGAGACTATCACCGAGGACCAGGAACAACTTGTCCCCCCTGGGCCGTAAGACTATGGTTCAAACCAAACTGCCTCTTCTCTCTCCCCCTGAGAGCAGAGCACGCAAACCCACTAGACATTGCAACACTACTAAGAAGCTTCAGACCTGGTCTCTACATATTGTAAAGAAGTGGGTCGTCCTGGGCGACTCGAACGTTACCAGACTCCCGCCATACACTATTCCAGATCTACAGATCGACGGCTTCCCAGGTGCCACGATCAGACATGCAGAGGCCATCCTCGCCGCCGCCACGAGCACTGTGACGGTCGACAAAATGGTCCTCTCCTTTGGCCTCAACAACAAGGGCCAACTAAACGGCGAGACTGCCGTTAAAGAGTTACAGAAACTACTTAAGACTGCTAAGACCAGGTTCCCTCATGCTGAGATCCTGGTCCCAGAGATTAACTTTTCCAAAACTCTCCCACACAAGGAGCAGACCCTCCTGGCCCACCTCAATCAACACATTTCCACAAACTGTGGGTTCATTGAGGCTCTGCCCCAAGAAAACTTCAACACTGAAAGAGACATGGTTCATTGGACTCGTTCAACGGCAGTTAATGTCTCAGAGCATTGGATCAACTACCTAAATTAGACTTCCCCACAAACCTGTCTAATCAGGAGGGGAAGAGCACTAACATTAACAGCACGAATATCAACAACAGTAAGAATGTGATTGTGCTGGCTAAAAACTTTCAATTGTCCGAGACCCAATTTTCCCTACTGAACAGGGGTCTTTCATTCATCCCCACAGAGGGGTGCCATAAACATGTTAGGGAACAAAGTAGATTTGATCTCCAGACTTACCACAGAAAACTGAAACTCGCTGTGTATTTCCAGGATAAGCCGGACTCGGAACCACCGCCCTTCACACCTGCGTCGACCTGGACCCCTCCTCCTGGAAAGATCCACCCAGCCGTTAATGCACTTGTTTATGCAGACATTTCACAGTTTGACACTGAGTTCAAGGTTGTTCCTGTTAAACCTAATCTCCTCCCTGCAGAAGTGGAGGCTCTCAAACGACTTTGCCATAACAAACACATTGTTCTTAAACCGGCTGACAAAGGCAGTGCGATCACCATTATGGACCGGGCCCAATACCTGTGGGAGGGCTATCGGCAGCTTAATGACAGTCAATACTACACTAGGCTACCCAAACCCATATTTCCAGACACAATCCCCCTAGTAGCTAAGGTTATACAATCATTGGTGGATAAGAAATTTATTAATCTTAAGCAGAAAAAGTATCTACTGGGTAACTCTGTTCCGAGGGCCAGATTGTTTTACATGCTTCCTAAGATCCATAAAGATCCTGCTAAATGGAGTGTTCCACATGTCATCCCACCGGGTAGACCTATTGTTTCCGACTGTGATAGTGAAACATATTACACAGCTGAGTTTCTAGACCACTATCTAACTCCTCTTTCGACCAGGCATCCCAGTTACATCAAAGACACGTATGATTTTGTCAACAAGGTGAAGCAACTCCACATGCCAGAGCAATCTATCCTATTTACCATGGACATTGACAGCCTCTATACTAACATTGACATTGATGAGGGCATTTTAGCCGTTAAAAACATTTTCTTCAAATATCCCGATAAAAAGAGGCCGGATAAGGAGCTACTTCACCTTTTGGAGATCAATCTTAAGAGAAATGACTTTCAGTTTGATGGTAACTGTTTTCTGCAGGTTAAAGGCACAGCTATGGGCAAAAAGTTCGCACCAGCCTATGCCAACATATTTATGGCCCAGTGGGAAGCTTCAGCACTGGCCACATGTGTTAAAAAACCTGTACAGTACTTCAGATATTTGGATGATATTTGGGGCGTTTGGACTCATTCGAAAGAGGACTTCCAGGTGTTTCTTCAGACTTTGAACACACATAACGCCTCCATAACACTCAAATCCACAGCTGACCAGCACTCTGTCGATTTCCTCGACACAACGACATTCAAACACACGGACTTCAAAGACACTCACCGTCTGGAGATCAAAGTTTTCTTCAAGGAGACAGACACTCACGCCCTCCTTCACAAAACCAGTTTCCATCCCAAACACACTTTTCCGGGTCTGGTTAAATCACAGTTGCTACGGTTCAAGAGAATATGCACACTTGATGTAGACTTTGTTAAGGCCACCAAAGTGCTGTTCTCAGTGTTGACCACCAGAGGGTACTCCTGGACATTTCTCCGCAAATGCCGGAAAAACTTTATGATCAAGAAGCCGATTGTTGTTGAATCCCCACTGCCACTTGTCACCATGTATTCTCCTTCCACTGTGAAGCTTGTTACAGCCACCAAGAACAGCTTCTCACTGTTTTCCAGGGACAGCCAGCTCCTGATGGATCACAGAATCATTGCAGCTTACAGAAGGAACAGGAATTTACAGGACAAACTGGTTAAGGCAAAATTAAAAGTGTTGAATCCCCCACGGACATCTGTGTTAGCCCAGTTCTTCAAACATGTAACATGGCTGAAAAACCCACACAACAACAACATATACAAAACAGGTTTTTTCGGATGTGTTAAGTCAAAAAACTGTGTGTATGTTATTGTATGTTCAACCTGTGGGGCACAATATGTCGGGGAAACACTAAACACCCTTCTCACCAGGTTCACTCAGCATCGCTACAACATTCTCAGGCGCAAGAACACACACACTCACCTGGTCCATCACTTCATCCTGCATGGATGGCCGGCGGTACGGGCCACGGTGGTGCAATGCGACCTGAGGTGGACCAAGGCACAGAGAACCCGGTGTGAGAAGGAGTGGATCGCCAGACTCGGCACAACACATCCAGGAGGACTGAATGAGAGGTGACCACTGCCTGCACGGCGACGGGGGATGGGTCGTGCTCGGGAGGAGGAGCCGCAGATGGACAGTGCATCGGACTATCCACTACCCTCTTCTTCCCCTAACCAGCCCGTGCCTCCGGCTCTGACTCTCGGGTGCGGCCTACTCCCTCCCACGACGGCAGTGTTAATACACACTCTACACATTCTTCCTCCCCCCCACCACGTCTAATTCGGACCCACACCTAAACCTAAATTACAGGCCCCTTATGTCATTTGAACCCACCCCTAAACCTAAACTACAGGCCCCCTACATTATTTAGACCCCATCACACCCCACTACAGACCCACGGTGCTTGGAGAAGTGAGACACCTCACCCTGTCCACTTCTCCTAACCCTAACCACTCCTTCTCACACCTAACCCTAAGTACGGGACCATTTTGACACCTGGAACTTATAAAAAACACACACTCAGACATCACATGGATATAACAACATTTTTATTTATTTTTTTATTATTATTTCTTTATTATTAATATATAAAATAACTACTTATAGTAGTATAATTAACATTTAAATACAAGTATGTATTATTATTATTATTTACACAAGATATCCATGTTGAATGCCTAAAATGTGATGTTTAGTTCCCTTCCAGGAAACTGCTGGCGCTTTAGCTCCCTTCCAGGACCTGTGAGGAGATCCCGTGTCCTCCGAGCGACGCCATCTTTGTTTTCCTGCGAAAAACGACATTACCCATAGTCAATGGCATGTTTTAAACAAAATGGCGGACGGACTACCGCCTTTATGGTAGAATTACCGGCAATGACCACCAGAGACACTCACACCGGAGTTAACGTGCTGCCCATTACGCACCGTAGCTGCACAATTCCCGGACATTCTACACGAGCTCGTCCATCATTCTTTTCATAAATTAGACAAGTTATTTCCTGAAGAAGGTTCTGCCATAGAACCGAAACGTCGAAAGGGTCGATCAGGACTTCACGGTCCCCTTTACACCAACCCCCGTCCCACGTGCACGGCCGGGACCCGCTTCACGCCGACGGATCACGTCTCCTGCTGCAACGACCGCCGGAGACTCCCGTGGACCCCTTCGGACCCCCGGGACCCCTCCTACATCCCACGTCTGCGTCCTGGGACCGGACCTGGACATCATCGAAGTGCTGGAGTCACAGATGGGAGAAGACACAGCCATGGACTCACACACTGTGTTGCCGACCAAGGAGGAAATGATCGAGGGCAACCCAGAGATGGACGCAATGGACCTCGACTACGCCGACGCATTTGAATCGGAGCTCCAGTCGTTTTCTCCGTCCCCCTCTCCTTCTCCTCCTCCTCCTGGACTCGCCCAGAGACTATCACCGAGGACCAGGAACAACTTGTCCCCCCTGGGCCGTAAGACTATGGTTCAAACCAAACTGCCTCTTCTCTCTCCCCCTGAGAGCAGAGCACGCAAACCCACTAGACATTGCAACACTACTAAGAAGCTTCAGACCTGGTCTCTACATATTGTAAAGAAGTGGGTCGTCCTGGGCGACTCGAACGTTACCAGACTCCCGCCATACACTATTCCAGATCTACAGATCGACGGCTTCCCAGGTGCCACGATCAGACATGCAGAGGCCATCCTCGCCGCCGCCACGAGCACTGTGACGGTCGACAAAATGGTCCTCTCCTTTGGCCTCAACAACAAGGGCCAACTAAACGGCGAGACTGCCGTTAAAGAGTTACAGAAACTACTTAAGACTGCTAAGACCAGGTTCCCTCATGCTGAGATCCTGGTCCCAGAGATTAACTTTTCCAAAACTCTCCCACACAAGGAGCAGACCCTCCTGGCCCACCTCAATCAACACATTTCCACAAACTGTGGGTTCATTGAGGCTCTGCCCCAAGAAAACTTCAACACTGAAAGAGACATGGTTCATTGGACTCGTTCAACGGCAGTTAATGTCTCAGAGCATTGGATCAACTACCTAAATTAGACTTCCCCACAAACCTGTCTAATCAGGAGGGGAAGAGCACTAACATTAACAGCACGAATATCAACAACAGTAAGAATGTGATTGTGCTGGCTAAAAACTTTCAATTGTCCGAGACCCAATTTTCCCTACTGAACAGGGGTCTTTCATTCATCCCCACAGAGGGGTGCCATAAACATGTTAGGGAACAAAGTAGATTTGATCTCCAGACTTACCACAGAAAACTGAAACTCGCTGTGTATTTCCAGGATAAGCCGGACTCGGAACCACCGCCCTTCACACCTGCGTCGACCTGGACCCCTCCTCCTGGAAAGATCCACCCAGCCGTTAATGCACTTGTTTATGCAGACATTTCACAGTTTGACACTGAGTTCAAGGTTGTTCCTGTTAAACCTAATCTCCTCCCTGCAGAAGTGGAGGCTCTCAAACGACTTTGCCATAACAAACACATTGTTCTTAAACCGGCTGACAAAGGCAGTGCGATCACCATTATGGACCGGGCCCAATACCTGTGGGAGGGCTATCGGCAGCTTAATGACAGTCAATACTACACTAGGCTACCCAAACCCATATTTCCAGACACAATCCCCCTAGTAGCTAAGGTTATACAATCATTGGTGGATAAGAAATGTATTAATCTTAAGCAGAAAAAGTATCTACTGGGTAACTCTGTTCCGAGGGCCAGATTGTTTTACATGCTTCCTAAGATCCATAAAGATCCTGCTAAATGGAGTGTTCCACATGTCATCCCACCGGGTAGACCTATTGTTTCCGACTGTGATAGTGAAACATATTACACAGCTGAGTTTCTAGACCACTATCTAACTCCTCTTTCGACCAGGCATCCCAGTTACATCAAAGACACGTATGATTTTGTCAACAAGGTGAAGCAACTCCACATGCCAGAGCAATCTATCCTATTTACCATGGACATTGACAGCCTCTATACTAACATTGACATTGATGAGGGCATTTTAGCCGTTAAAAACATTTTCTTCAAATATCCCGATAAAAAGAGGCCGGATAAGGAGCTACTTCACCTTTTGGAGATCAATCTTAAGAGAAATGACTTTCAGTTTGATGGTAACTGTTTTCTGCAGGTTAAAGGCACAGCTATGGGCAAAAAGTTCGCACCAGCCTATGCCAACATATTTATGGCCCAGTGGGAAGCTTCAGCACTGGCCACATGTGTTAAAAAACCTGTACAGTACTTCAGATATTTGGATGATATTTGGGGCGTTTGGACTCATTCGAAAGAGGACTTCCAGGTGTTTCTTCAGACTTTGAACACACATAACGCCTCCATAACACTCAAATCCACAGCTGACCAGCACTCTGTCGATTTCCTCGACACAACGACATTCAAACACACGGACTTCAAAGACACTCACCGTCTGGAGATCAAAGTTTTCTTCAAGGAGACAGACACTCACGCCCTCCTTCACAAAACCAGTTTCCATCCCAAACACACTTTTCCGGGTCTGGTTAAATCACAGTTGCTACGGTTCAAGAGAATATGCACACTTGATGTAGACTTTGTTAAGGCCACCAAAGTGCTGTTCTCAGTGTTGACCACCAGAGGGTACTCCTGGACATTTCTCCGCAAATGCCGGAAAAACTTTATGATCAAGAAGCCGATTGTTGTTGAATCCCCACTGCCACTTGTCACCATGTATTCTCCTTCCACTGTGAAGCTTGTTACAGCCACCAAGAACAGCTTCTCACTGTTTTCCAGGGACAGCCAGCTCCTGATGGATCACAGAATCATTGCAGCTTACAGAAGGAACAGGAATTTACAGGACAAACTGGTTAAGGCAAAATTAAAAGTGTTGAATCCCCCACGGACATCTGTGTTAGCCCAGTTCTTCAAACATGTAACATGGCTGAAAAACCCACACAACAACAACATATACAAAACAGGTTTTTTCGGATGTGTTAAGTCAAAAAACTGTGTGTATGTTATTGTATGTTCAACCTGTGGGGCACAATATGTCGGGGAAACACTAAACACCCTTCTCACCAGGTTCACTCAGCATCGCTACAACATTCTCAGGCGCAAGAACACACACACTCACCTGGTCCATCACTTCATCCTGCATGGATGGCCGGCGGTACGGGCCACGGTGGTGCAATGCGACCTGAGGTGGACCAAGGCACAGAGAACCCGGTGTGAGAAGGAGTGGATCGCCAGACTCGGCACAACACATCCAGGAGGACTGAATGAGAGGTGACCACTGCCTGCACGGCGACGGGGGATGGGTCGTGCTCGGGAGGAGGAGCCGCAGATGGACAGTGCATCGGACTATCCACTACCCTCTTCTTCCCCTAACCAGCCCGTGCCTCCGGCTCTGACTCTCGGGTGCGGCCTACTCCCTCCCACGACGGCAGTGTTAATACACACTCTACACATTCTTCCTCCCCCCCACCACGTCTAATTCGGACCCACACCTAAACCTAAATTACAGGCCCCTTATGTCATTTGAACCCACCCCTAAACCTAAACTACAGGCCCCCTACATTATTTAGACCCCATCACACCCCACTACAGACCCACGGTGCTTGGAGAAGTGAGACACCTCACCCTGTCCACTTCTCCTAACCCTAACCACTCCTTCTCACACCTAACCCTAAGTACGGGACCATTTTGACACCTGGAACTTATAAAAAACACACACTCAGACATCACATGGATATAACAACATTTTTATTTATTTTTTTATTATTATTTCTTTATTATTAATATATAAAATAACTACTTATAGTAGTATAATTAACATTTAAATACAAGTATGTATTATTATTATTATTTACACAAGATATCCATGTTGAATGCCTAAAATGTGATGTTTAGTTCCCTTCCAGGAAACTGCTGGCGCTTTAGCTCCCTTCCAGGACCTGTGAGGAGATCCCGTGTCCTCCGAGCGACGCCATCTTTGTTTTCCTGCGAAAAACGACATTACCCATAGTCAATGGCATGTTTTAAACAAAATGGCGGACGGACTACCGCCTTTATGGTAGAATTACCGGCAATGACCACCAGAGACACTCACACCGGAGTTAACGTGCTGCCCATTACGCACCGTAGCTGCACAATTCCCGGACATTCTACACGAGCTCGTCCATCATTCTTTTCATAAATTAGACAAGTTATTTCCTGAAGAAGGTTCTGCCATAGAACCGAAACGTCGACCATATAACTTGTCATCCTCTGCCCGCGTGAGTACGCTCTATTACAGACACAGTGTCGCTCGCCATTATTGCTGTGCACGTGCTGTTTTATCGTAGCGTGTTAGCCACGGGGCCTAAGCTAGCTAATACCACCGTTATCCACGGCTATTTCGCCGTTATTCACCGTTATTTCACCGCTTGTGCACCGTTACTCCACTATGACTATTCTCGAACGAGACAGAGACGACGGCTGGACGGTAGTTAAGCACCGTCGCGGTCGCCAGACACAACGTGAGCGCCAGCCTTCTCCTAGGCATGATTCCCGGCGCCGCCACCAACCGTCTTATGCGGATATTGTCCGTGATTATGACATAATTTTAAGGGAAGCTTCTCCCCGACGCCAGTATAGGCGGGATTTCCCTGGCCTTCGCCGTCCTTCTCCCCAACGAGACTCGGACATAACACGGGACGATTATAACCCGCCACATCCTCAGACTTGGACATCCACCGTACGTGACAACGGCGCGGCCACGCGCGATGACGTCCCCCGACGCACATTCCGGCGAGACTCCCCGGACCGCCGCCGTTCTCCTTACGTGCATGACACGCACAAAACGACCGACTACCGGTCCGCCGATAATGAACGTCCTCATTACGAC